>NC_045439.1:38628428-38824192 GCF_002776525.5 Piliocolobus tephrosceles | reverse complement strand
TTTTTTTTTTTTTTTTGAGGTGGAATCTCATTCCATCACCAGGCTGGAGTGCAGTGGTGCAATCTTGGCTCACAGCAACCTCTTCCCCTTGGGTTCAAGTGATTCTCCTGCCTCAGCCTCACAAGTAGCTGGGACTACAGGCACACGCCACTACACCCAGCTAATTTTTGTATTTTTAATAAAGACTGGGTTTCACCATGTTGGCCAGGATGGTCTCAATCTTTTGACCTTGTGATCCCCAGCTTTGGCCTCCCAAAGTGCTGGGATTACAGGCGTGAGCCACTGTGCCAGTTCCAACAATATCTTAAAGGATTAATTAGGTCAGACAAAGACATAATTTATCACTTGATTTTGGAAAGTTTGTCAAATATCAAAGGTTTAAAACACTTGAAATAACAAAATAGAATTCATAGGCCATTGTGAAATAAGTTATTCATTTAACCGAAGTGATAACTCAAGGATTTCCAAAAAAAAAAAAAAGGTGAAAACCTTCATTCTTTGAGGGAGGAGACTTAATTTTCCAAACAATAAGCCCTAATAAGAACAGCATGAAGTCAATTAAATTCATTTTTCAAAATTTTATAAACAATCTATAACATTTTAATCTTGACCTTAAGATATAACTTTCATAAGCCTTTCATAACCTTTATAACCTTTAGGAGTTGGTTAATGCTTCAAGAAAACCTTGTTAATCTGACATAGAGGCCTGTATGCTGGTCTTGCATCAGTATGCCTTTGACATTAATGACTAACATGTAGAGAAACATAACTTATTTTATCTCTTAAAACTGGCCCTCACAATCTCCCATGCCCATCTCTTCCATGATAGTCCTTGGGCCTTGAGGAGTTTAATAGCTTTAATTTCTGGTCCTGTGTTTCAGGAATGCAGTTTATTTTGATTGGCATCTTCTACCGGGCCTGAAGATTGGGCTTTAATGGCTGTCAGTGTTTAAAAAATTAGCAGGACTTGGGGTCTTTTTTAGGCCAAGGTGTCAAAGCCCTGTAACTCAGTGTCACAAGTACTTTAAAAGAGCATAAAGAGTATGAAAGGAAAATACCTTGGGCCCCCAAAATCACTAAGGAAATCTCAAGCTGGAAACTGCTTAGGGCAAACCTGCCTTCCATTCTGTTCAAAGTCACTCACTGAGATAGATACATATCTGATTTGCCTCCTTTGGAAAGGCTAATCAGAAACTCAAAAGAATGTAATCGTTTGTTTATCACTTATTTGTGACCTGGATGCTCACTCCGCACTTTGAGTCTTCCTGTCTTTGTTTTAAGTTGTTCCACTTTTCCAGAGTGAACCAATGTACTTCTTACATATATTGATAGATGTCTCATGTCTCCCTAAATGTTTAAAACCAAGCGGTGCCCTGACCACTTTGGGCACATGTCTTCAGGACTTCCTGAGGCTGTGTCACAGGCGTGTCCTCAACCTTGGCAAAATAAACTTTCTAAATTAACTGAGACCTATCTGAGATTTTCTGGGTTCACAAGAGAGATACACGGATGTAATAAACTTAATTTTAAAAAGTTTTAATCTTTTTTCTAAGCAAACCAAACTTAATATGACAACTTGATCATATAAAAGTTTTTGGTTTTGTTTGTTTTATAAATCCTCTTATGGTGACTTACATAGACCGTTTGTGACATGCTTGGACTTTCCAGTTTGTCCTGAACATCCCTCTTTCTTAAATAACCAGTCATTTTACTCTAGGACTAAATTTACCATACAATATTCTTTTCCATATGAAATTATTTCTCTTTAAGCTTTCTTACCAAAGAAAACCTCTTTATTTTTATAACTTTCTTTACGTTTCTTTTATTTTCTGATTCCTTTTACCTTGTTTTATACATGGTCTTTAAATAAGCTTTGAATTAGACAAAAATTCTTCACTTTTTTTTAAAGGACACACTTTTTTTTAGAAAGAATGTTTTCCTACAAATATATTTTGATTGGAAAATACCCAAATAATGAAATATCTATTATTTAATATGTTTAATATCTATTATTTAATATAACTTTAGATTCTAAATTATGATGAATGTGTCTACAAGTATTTTTTCTATTACATTTACCTAATTATTTTAATTGTTTACCTAGATTATTTATGAAAACTGTGATAATCATTTAAAGTTATGGAACCACCATTGCAAAATTATAACTGAGACAGTGAAAAAGATTTAACTTAACTGACCCCATCTTGCTTTTAATTTTCAAGCTGTCCTTGTTCATTCCTGGGCATAAGCCAAATAAACTTTGGGAGGAACTTAATTTATAGTTTAGCTTTGAAACAAAGATAATAACAAACCGTACTTCTTGTGGACTAGACCGCCTAAAGCCACAAAATTAAAGTTATGGTAATCTTACTAAATTTAAGTTGTAGCTATTTTTATTAAACCAATATCAATGTCTTATTTATTAAAGATTACACAAGCAGAGATCATTCTGTTTTGGTCTGGGTTTATAGTTTTCTAATCCCTGTGCCAAATTTTGACATCTTATAGTATTTGGCAGGGATAAGTATGAAATTGCTTGATTAATAAATGCAAACAAAAATGTATGCTGGCAATTCTTAAGATATTTCTAATATTACTTTACCAATAATTTTAAAGCTAGCTTATATATTAAATATTTTACTTAAGTTACATAAACTTGAAAAAGCTTTTGACTAGTCTTCCTTTTTCTGATAAAGTATTTGATTATTTAAGTGCTTTTGTTTTTCTTTAAGCCAGCTAATTAGAACTCTTTTATACATTTTCAGTAGTGAAACATTGTGTACACAACACATAAATGCATTGATATATTAGTCATGCCGATAGAAGTACATCTAATAGATTCATAAAGACATTTTCTCTTTCCTGTCTTAGAAGATTCTTGATAACCTGTTTCACAACCCTAGGCAGTTGTCAGCTAAATAGCCTTAAATTTTCATATTAAAGGAAACAACTCAGGTAAAAAATCAAATAACAAAATTTATACCATTAGGTACAAAGAGAAAAAGTCTGATGGTGCTAGAGGGATATTAGAGATGGATGTCAAATCAAACATAAAAATATAGAAAACTATCATAAGATTATATACAGAGATAAGTTTTATTTAGATAAGGACTACCTATCTTTTTTTTTTTTTTTTTTGAGATGGAGTTTTGCTCTTGTTGCCCAGGCTGGAGTGCAATGCTGCGATCTAGGCTCACTGCGACCTCCTTCTCCCAGGTTCAAGTGATTGTCATGCCTCAGCCTCCTGAGTAGCTGGGATTACAGACATGTGCCACCATGCCCAGCTAATTTTTGTATTTTTAGTAGAGACAGGGTTTCATCATGTTGGCCAGGCTGGTCTTGAACTCCTAACCTCATGTGATCCATACACCTTGGCCTCCCAAAGTGCTGGGATTACAGGCATGAACCACCACACCCAGCCTGGGACTACCTGTCTTTTAACTGGATCTCTGAGCTCTGGGAGGAGCCCACCCTGAATCCTGGGTCTCCAAAAGGGGAGAATTATTTTGAGGTTAAATCATGTGATGCTTTTGTAGTGCACTTAAAATGGTTTTTTTATTTGTTTGTTTGCTTTGTTTTTGTTTTTTAATAAAGACATTTCTAAGTGTCTAAACTACAGTCTTCCTTAAAAATTCCAGAGTGCCCTCTGTTGCAATAGCTATCAATGAAGAAAACAGAATTCAGTCAACTGAGAAGAAAAAAACTTTTGCAAAAAAAAAAAAAAGAAGGACAAAGTCCTGGGAAAGAAAAGAAAACAAAAACAAAAACATAAAGGCTTTTTAAATACAAACACATCTTGGATGTTAACTTTTAATTAAGCTAACTTTTAACCATTGAGCTCCTTTTAAAAAATCTTTTAAAATCTCATTACTACATTTCATCTAGGACAAATTGCTGCTATTTCAGAAGTACCAAGTATCAAACCAGAAAGGGTTTGATTTAGGAACCAAACTTAGGCTGTTGTGTGGTAGGGAAAAAAGAAGGCAGAACTTTAGCTATTGAACTTCAGGGTGGGGTGACAGCCATTGCTTTCAGTTGGCCTGGCTAGCAAAAGGGTGGCCTTGTTATGTAAATAAAGCCCCTTTAGTAGTCAAAATAAAAAATATTCCCTTCTCTCTCTCTTTTTTTTTTTCTTTTGCTGGCCATTTTTCTCCCATACCACACCACCTTTTTTTGTGTGTGGGAGTTTAACTACTTCAGAGGCCTTATTCCCCATAATTTGGAACTTTCCTTTGGATTTGATCGAGTTGGGTAGAGTTGATCAAACCCAAGGGGAAAAAGACTGAAACAACAACAAAAACAGAAACAAACAACAAAAACCAGTTAAGCAAAACAAAAGATCGCACAACTTATATGATTACTGAGCGCTCTAATGGTAAGGAGAAATTAAGATCAGCTGATTGTTAACTTTAGCCAAGACAAAACCCCAATTCAGCCACTTACCTAGAGGTGGGTCTCAGGCTGAAGATGGCTGTCTATCATCCTAGAAGCAGGAAAAAAAAAACAAAAAACAAAAAACAAACCTCTTCTTCCTTATTGGAAGTGAGCTCAAACTCTATGAAGGGGTTACCTGCCTTCCATCATCATGGAAGCAGAAAAACTTGTCTTTCTTTTTGAAAGCAAGTAAAACTCCAAAAAAAAAAAAGAGGAGTTGTACAGCAAAATAAACTTTAGATCTTGACCAAATTTTGGGACATCAGGGATTCTCTGGAGGGGATATTCCCAGACCTCAGCAAATTGTCCTGTTGGTTTGAGACACAAAGTTAGCTCGTGCTGGTACCAGGCACCCATAGGACATTTGTCAAAGGTCAGGGGCATCTCCATTCAGAATCCCTTTGTGGTTACCTAAATGTAAACCCAGAAAATTTGAGAAAGGTTTCAGTTAATTTGGAAAGTTTATTTTGCCAAGGGTGAGGGTGTGTACCCAAGATACAGCCTAGGGAGGTCCTGATGACATGCGTCCAAGGTGGTCAGAGCACAGTTTGGTTTTATGCATTCTAGGGAGACATGAGACATCAATCAATATATGTAAAATGAACATTGGTTTGGTCCGGAAAGGCGGGACAACTCAAAGCAGGGAGGGGGCTTCCAAGTCACAGGTAGGTGAGAGAAAATCAGCTGCATTATTTTGAGTTTCTGTTTAGCATTTTCAAAGAGGCAATCAGATATGCATTCATCTTAGTGAGCAGAGGGATGACTTTGAATGGAATGGGAAGCAGGTTTGCCCTAAACAGTTCCTAGCTTGAATTTTCCCTTTAGTTTGGTGATTTGGGGAACCCAAAATGTTTTCCTTTCACACTAGCAACTATTAGATTTTTAAAAATCGTAATTTCCTATTTGCTTTTCTCTTGTAATTAACTTCTTGCTTTACTTTGAAACAGGGTCTCGCTCCATCTCCCAGGCTGGAGTGCAGTGGTGTGATCACAGCTCTCTGCAGTCTCCACCTTCAGAGCTCAAGCTGTCCTCCTGCCTCAGCCTCTCAAGTAGCAGGGACTGTTCACACCACGCCCAACTAATTTTTTTTTTCATTTTTTTTCAGTAGAGATGAGATCTGATTATGTTGCTCTTGGTCTCAAACTCTTTGCCTCAATCAGTCCTCCTGCCTCGGTCTCCCAAAATGCTGGGATTACAGGTGTGAGCCTCTGTGCCCAGCCTTGTTTTGTTTTTGTACCTAATATTTATTCATAGTTTTATATTCTTTTTATTAAAAAGAGCTCCCTAGCCTTTCAAAAGGAACTGCCATCTTCCGGTAATTCTCCAAAACGAGGAACACTAAGGGAAAGAGGAGGGACACCAATATATGTTCTCTAGGCCTTTTAGAAAACATGGAGTTGTTCCTTTGGCCACATCCATGCAAATCTACAAGAAAGGTTATGTTGTGGACATCAAGGGAATGGGAACTGTTCAAAAATGCCCCACACATGTTACCATGGCATTGGGGACTGAAATGGGATGTAAAGTTGAAAAGAAGCTAAGGGATTTTTGGAATTCAATGTTAGGGAATTTTTAAAAATAAAACAGGGCCAATAAGCCCAGGCCTTACCCCTGCACTGTGGTGAGGTGGTCAGGATGGCAGGGGCAAAGCTGTGCAAAGCTTCTGCCAACTCAAGGCATTCACTGAATGCCCCACACATGTCACCATGGCAAAACTGGAGAGCCTATCAACAGTGCTCCCCAGCATGCTGTTGGCATTGTTGGACACAAACAAGTTAAAGGCAAGATTCTTGCGGAGAGAATTAGTGTTTTATTGAGCGTATTAAGCAGTCTAAGAGCCAAGATAGCTTCCTGAAACTGTTGTAACCAAGCGAGTTATAGAGAAACATCACACTCTGAGATGAATTCAGGACTCCTTTATTAGCCAGCGACCGAGAGACAGCTTAGTGCTCAAAATTCTCTCGGCCCCGAAGAAGGGGCTAGATTTTCTTTTATACTTTGGTTTAGAAAGGGGAGTGGGGGAGTCTAGTTAAAACAATCTTACAGAAGTAAAGTAGGCAAAAAGTTAAAAGGATAAATGGTTACAGGTAAGCAAACAGTTCCAGGTGCAGTGGCTTTAAATCTGTCACAGGGTGATAGACGCGGGGCTTTGGCTGCTATCAACCGGACACAAATGCGGGGGCTTAGGGTACTATCAACCAGGCGAATTCCTGGGAACTGCGGATATAGCTTGCCACAGTATCTGATCAGTTAATTGCATTCTTGGATGTGCTGGGAGTCAGCTTGCACAAATGACGTCCTACAGGAAGGAGGGTGGGCAAGGGGCTGCGAGTGAAGGAGCCAAGATGCAGTCTGTCTGGCTCTCTTAGTTAAGGGAGAGTCAATTCAGGTCAGAACAAGGTAGGGTATCACAAAACATGTAAAGGAAAAGGATCAGAAAAAGAAGGAAGCAAAAGAGAAAAGGACCTGAAGTGCCAGCCTTCTCTACTTTGTGAAGGTCACTTTGTGAGAACCAATGGAAAGAAGCCTAAGTTGCTGGGACCTATTCCCTACGAATTCACAGCCTAATAGCTGTAAAAACAAAAAAACAAAAGAGTCCCCTAAATCGGATAGACTTTAGGCCCTACAATATCCAGATCTACTTCTGATGATGTTTTATTTCATAAGCTGGGCAGTAAGTCATGGTGAGTATTCTTTAAATGATTCTCTATATCATTTGGTTTACTCCAAACACAAACTAGTAAAACATTTTGTCTAAGAGGTTTTGTTTTCTTTATCTGTCCTAGTCCTGATGTTGGCATGCCTATGACTTCACTGATTGCTGTAAGCCCTTGAGTTGGCAGAAGCTTTGCACAGCCTTGCTTCTGCCATCCTGAGCACCTCACCACAGTGCAGGTGTAAGGCCTGGACTTATCAGCCCTCTTTTATTTAAAAAAATTTCCCAACGTTTAATTGCAAAAGTCCCTTAGCTTCATTTCTACTTTATATCAGTTCCCAATGCCAAGTTTGTTCTTTTTCTAAGTATCTTCTGAGGGAGTGACTCACCATTCACTTCTATTGGAATCCAAATTTTGCAATATTCACAAGGTTACAAATAATTAAATTAGGATATCTTAGCATCTCATAACCAGGGAGAGATTACTGTAAACTCAACCATATTCACCACTATTTATTGCATATCTGCTTCATGCAAACCTTGGTTCCATGTGCTGGGGGAACACAAATGTAGACCTTATTTCTGTCCCTGAGCTGGTGACATAAGAAGTTGCCTAGAGGCCAGGCGCAACGGCTCACGCCTGTAATCCCAGCACTTAGGGAGGCCAGGCAGGCAGATCACGAGGTCAGGAGATCGAGACCATCCTGGCTAACACGGTGAAACCTCGTCTCTACTAAAAATACAAAAAAAATTAGCCGGGTGTAGTGGCGGGTGCCTGTAGTCCCAGCTACTCTGCAGACTGAGGCAGGAGAATGGCGTGAACCCAGGAGGCAGAGCTTGCAGTGAGCCGAGATCACGCCACAGCACTCTAGCCTGGGCAACAAAGCAAGACTCCGTCTCCAAAAAAAACAAAAAAAAGGAAAAAAGAAGTTGCCTAACTAAGTTATAAGTCAAACCATTGTGACTGCTGTACAGAAAAGGCAAATACAGTGTATGGGAGCAAGAGAAGTGGATGATTGATTAGGATGGGTGAAAGCTGCAGAGAGGAGACATTTAAGTTGGACCTTAAATACAATAAAAGATTTCTTCACCTGAAAACAAATTCCATTTGTGTTAGAAAGTTTTTTAAAAAGTGAATATGGCAATTTATAACAAATTTTCATTTTGAAATGTTATGCTTCTTGATTTTCCATGACAGAAAGCATGTGCACACACATGTGTTTGTGTGTGTGTCTGCATGTGTACTTCCATTACATTTTAATCTGAATATTTTCTTTTCTTTTCTTTTTTTTTTTTTTTTTTTTTTTGAGACGGAGTCTCGCTCTGCCACCCAGGCTGGAGTGCAGTGGCCGGATCTCAGCTCACTGCAAGCTCCGCCTCCTGGGTTTATGCCATTCTCCTGCCTCAGCCTCCCGAGTAGCTGGGACTACAGGCGTCGGCCATGTCGCCCGGCTAGTTTTTTGTATTTTTAGTAGAGATGGGGTTTCACCGTGTTAGCCAGGATGGTCTCGATCTCCTGACCTCATGATCCGCCCGTCTCGGCCTCCCAAAGTGCTGCGATTACAGGCTTGAGCCACCGCGCCCGGCTAATCTGAATATTTTCAAACATGTATAATAGTTTCAAGAATTTTACAGGCTGAGCGTGGTGGCTCACACTTGTAATCTCAGTACTTTGGGAGGCCAAGGCCGGCATATCACTTGAGGCCAGGAATTCGAGACCAGCCTGGTTAACATGGTGAAACCCCATCTCTACTGCAAATACAAAAATTAGCCAGGTGCGGTGGTGGGCACCTGTGGGTCCAGCTATTCAGGAGGCTGAGGCAGGAGAATTGCTTGAGCCTGGGAGGTGGAGTTTGCAGCGAGCCGATATCACACCACTGCACTCTCAGCCTTGGTGACAGAGTGAGACTCCATCTCAAAAAAAAAAGAATTTTACAATAAACATCCATATATCCATTATCTAGGTTCTACATTAACATTTTACTATACCAGTTTTATCACATATATAAAACAAATATAGTGAAACATCTGCTTTACTTCCTTCTATCAATTTTATTACTGTACTTCAAAGTAAATTACAGACATCAGTACCCTTCCCCTTTAAAAAATTCAGTATGTATATATATTTTGCATTAACTAGAGTTCAATGTGCATTTAGCTTTTTTTCCTTTGGATGTAAAATTTATATACAGTGAGATGCACAAGTCTTTGGTATATATTTGCTGTTTTGACAAAGTCATAGACTCATGTAACCCAAACTCCTGTTGAGAGAGAGAACATTTCCATCGCCTCAGAAAGCCACTCAGTGGAGGTGTGTTTTTGAAGTATATGTGGACAGAGATCCCAGGCATTGTAGACTAATGGAGTGATTAGAGGTAAACAGAATTAAGCTGGGAGAAGGCAAAGTTGCGAAGGACAAAGGATTAGTAGATGGCCAGCATCCCAGGCCCTGAGAGGATATTAATAACTTGCTGTGGACAGTAAGCAGGTTAGCTTGGCTACAGCTGAGTGAAAGGCATGGGATACTAAGTAAAACGTTACTGTGCTTTAATCCTTTTCAATACTACATACAACAGGGTTATCCTGTAGACTTACATTCTGGAGGGCAGTGGTTCCCAAACGGGGGTGATTTTGCCCCATAGTGGACAGTTGGCAATGCCTGGAGACATTTTTGATTGTCACAAGGGGATAGTAGTGCTCCAGGCATCTTAGTGGGTAGAGGCCAGGGATGCTGCTAAACATCCTCCTTTACACAGAACAGCCACTCACGGGAAAGAATTATCAGGCTCAAAATCAATAGACTGGGCGTGATGGTTCATGCCTGTAATCCCAGCACTTTGAGAGACCAAGGTGGAAGGATCACATGAGCCCAGGAGTTCAAGACCAGCATGGGCATCATAGTGAGACCGTGTCTCTCTATACATCATTTTTTAATGTCAATAGTGCCTGCTGTGAGTTAAGAGTAAGGGTTGCTGATCCATAGGGGGAAAAATCAATGGAAGTTACATACTAGCTGCAAAAATTATTTTTCTTTGAGAAAGACAGTGTGTTTATTTCAGCTTTTAAAATCAAGAAAAAGGAACAATAAGCCATTATTATTGGTTAAAAAAACCAGAAAACAGTGCTTCCATTTTGGTTTGCTGTTTGGGGTCAGGGCATGGGAAGAGGCAGCAAGTTCCTCATGGCTGGAAATGGAAATAACTGTGGTGCTGTACAAACTCCTTAGGGAAGTCGGGCAGGGGTTGCAGTAGAAAGACGGAATCTGTCATCTTCCACCTGTCTCATCTGGCTTCCAAAATACGTGATTTGAAAAATAGGGAAGAGGAGAAGGAGGAAGGGAGGAAGAGAAAGAGAGGCTTACAGTTCGCCCTCTTGCTCTAGTTTGTAAAAGGCTCCTTTCTTAGCAGGGTATCCATGACAGGGATAACTAGGAGACCAGTACAGTATGAGCTGCTAGATGATTTATGACCAAAGGTCAAATCAGCAAGCAGCTTCCCAGCTCTGCTTCATAGCATGTGATCTCTACACATCCCTGCCTCAGTGTCAGCCCTGGGAGGATGGCTGATCTGGGAACTTGACCTGTGATTCACTCATGGTGAGACTAGAAGAGGATCCTTCTCAAAGGTGTTGTAAGTGATGACTGCTTTGTCATCACTGAATTTCAGGCCCATTCCTGCACTGGTTCCTCTGTTGTTTTCATCTCTTTCTCTCTGTGACTTATAACTGTATCTATCTCAGATTGAAAATCCCTGAAGAGCAGGTATCCTATTGGTCCCTGGCTTTTTTGATGTTGATTACGATGAAGTGGGTGATGATTATGGCTTTGCTTATGTGCCAAAGCGTGTTTAAGAATGTCTCAATACCAGTTTGAGAAATAGCTTTATTTGTGATACTGCAGTGATTAATTTAACAAAGATAAACATGTCAGTTGTTGCAAAGTGATATGGTTTTTGAGAGAAATTAAGGCCATTGGGGCAGAAATAAATTGATAAAAGTTTATTGGAAGCCAAATGTGAGAATCTATCCAGTAAGATGCACCAACAAAGTTGGGCATGTTCCAACATCTTTTACAAGTTGAAATGCTTTTATAAGACCGTTTAGGAGAAGGAAGGGGGACTCCTCATATCGGAGTTATCCTTTTCCATTGGAGGGTACAATATAGAGGTTACAATCATTGCCTATGGATGATAGCATACAGGCTAAAATGTTTTATGCACAAGACAATCAGTAAAAGCAAATCAGCAGAGCTTTATGATTTAGTCCTTTTGAAAAGGACACAAAACAGTGTCCTTTTCAATGTCAGTATTAATCAGTAACCTGATAATTAATCAGTACATAGTTTGAGGAACTCGCGATGGAATTTGTGTGACTCACAATAAAATTCTATACTCAGAGACAGGATGTAAGCCATCAGTCTTAAGACCTTTTCCAAGCAGTTCATTTGGAAGCCTGTGAAATGTGTCCTGTAAGTTATCAGGGTCTTTTTGCTGAAAACATTATTTGTTGTTTCTTTTCTTTTTTTTTTTTAGAGACAGGGTCTTGCTCTGTTGCCCGGGCTGGAGTGTAGTGGCATGATCATGGCTCACTGCAGCCTCAACCTTCTGGGCTCAAGTGATCCTTCTGCCTCAGCCTCCCAAGTAGCTGGGACCACAGTGTGTGCCACCAGGCCAGCTAATTTTCAGTTTTCTTTTTTGTAGAGATGGGGATCTCACTATGTTGCCCAGGCTGGTCTTGAACTTCTGGTCTCACATGATCCTCCTGCCTCAGTCTCCCAAAGTGCAGGAATTACAGATGTAAGCCACAGTGCCCAACCAAAATGTAATGTTTATTTATGTAAATTATTTATTTTTTCTGTTTCTTAATTATTTATTCTTTTTATACAGCTGTATACTATCTATTATGTGGCTTTACTATTGATGGACATTTAGGAGGTTTCCAAACTTTTGCTATTATATACAATGCTATAATGGTCACCTTATAAATGCATGGAAGTAGAATGTTTAGGTGAATGAGTGCATGCACAGCTTTACTAGACATTACAATACTTCTCTCTATGGAGACTGTAACAGTGGACTCTCCCACGAGCAATGCATCCGCATTATTTCTTCACATGCTTGCCAGTAGATCATACTACAATCTTTTTGACCTTTGGCAATCTGAAAAGTGAAAAGTGGCTCCCAGTGTAATTTTAATTTGCATCTCTCATATGAGCAAGGGTGAAGAGACACTTGTATTTCCTTTTTTGTAAACTGCTCTTTCAATTGGGTTGTTATTCCTTTTCTTATTGAGTTGTAGGAGTTCTTTATCTACTAAACCAATTAGTCTCTTGTCTTCAAAGCCTGTTATCAATATTTACCCCCAGTTTCTCATTTATCTTGTCTTGTATATGATGGTTTCTGTCATGCTCATTTTTTAAATTTTAGTTTTTGATTTCCTGTCTTACTAGAAAGGTCTTACCACCCTAAAAATGTGTCCAGTGGTTCTTCTTAATACTTCAGTGGTTTCATTTTTCATATTTATATATTTGAACTATTAGAATTTTGGAAGGATCAAGTTTGCTTTTTCCCAACTGGATACCTAGGTGCTACTAAATCCGCATGTGTATTTGGGTCTATTTCTCGCCTTTCCATTCTGTTCTATTGATGTGTCTGTCTATTCACGTACCTGGACTTAATAGTATGGTTTAACATTTTGGTACAACTTATCAATGATCTGATGGTGGTCTTTAGATTATAATATTTAACATTTTATTTTAGCAAAGTATTTGTATATTTTCGTAATTCTAGATGCCTTATGGTGCTTCTAATATCTTCTCTCCAGAGGACTGCATGCTGTTCTTAAGGACTCTCTGCTTCCTGGACAAGCTAAAGATAAGGTGAGTATCATCTTCATAAATGCAAGGATTTTAGATTTGAGTCCAGAAGTGTCTGCTGGGAATGATCTGATCACTCCTTGTTCTGTTGGTCAGGTGCATGGGTTTCCCCAGGGGCAGAAACTGTGTCTTCCTAGTATGTTGCACAATTCCTGGTGCAGAGAAACACTCAGTAAGTGTGTATTGAGGATGAATTGATGAATAAGGACATGAACACCTGCCTGCCACAGAAGTCTTCTTTCATGCATGGGTATTCCTGAAGGCTCCTCTGGCTTCACAGGAAGGGAAAGAACTGGGAAATTATTCCTGGGGTCCTGTCCCAGCTCTTTGCCTATTCTCCTGTCCAAGAGAGGAACACAGAGCGAGGAAGGGCAATGAATCCCATTTATCCTCCTCCCATCTCACACACATCCAGAGGCACGATCCTAGCTCCCTTCAACCTTGACCTCTGAGCTCAAGTGATCCTCCTTACTCACTCTCCCAAGTAGCTAGGATTACAGGCAAGCACCACCACGCCCAGCTAATTTTTTGTAGAGACAGGGTCTCACCATGTTGCCTAAGCTGGGTCTTGAACTCCTGGCCTCAAGTGATCCCCCTACCTTGAGCTCTCTACCAGCATTTTCTTGTATTTCCCCTCATCTTCAATAGCATTCAACTGAAACATCACCCACGTTCATCATCTCTCCCTTTTCTACACCATGGCCTTGAGTAAAGCAAGGGAGATAGGAATCAGAACAGCTAACCATAACTGCTGACTATTATACATTGTTCAGCATATGCTAGTTTCATTTTCCACCAATGTAATAATTGAACACTTAAAACAAGTGGGGAGAGATATATATATATATCTCATATATGGTTTTATATATATGTAAACTATATATATATAAACTATATATATGTAAACTATATATATAATCATGCCCATTGTAGAAGTGAGAAAACTGAGTTAACAGAGAGGTTTAGTAACTTGCCCAGGGCCATGGAGCTTTTAAATAGATTCAGTGCTAGAGTCCATGCACTGAAACACAATACCCTTCCCTTGTAATATGCATGTGCGTGTGTTAACTTCATTGAAGTATGCTATAAAATGCAGAAAACTGCACAAGTCAAGAGCATACAACTCAGCAGATTTTCACAAAGTGAGCACACCTGTGTACTATCACCCGGATGAAGTAACAGAACACTCTCAACCCTCCAGGAGTTCCAGTCATCTCCCTCCCAGTCACTGCCCCCTCCTCCCTAAGGTTAATTGCTCTTCTGACTTCTCTCGCCCGTTCTTCTGGGAGTTTTCTTCCTGTCCTATTTTAATCCACTCGTATTTTAAGCATCATGGGGTTTGTGGCTAAAGTTAGAAATATTCTATATATCCCATCTTACAGTAGGGGTGGCAGTGGTTGGGAGAACACATTTCCTAGAGAAGAGAAACAATTGAGGATGGGGGATTTAGGGGGTACTTGCTTTAGTTTCCCCACATTCTCTTTGCCAGTAAACCTAAGTAAGCTTCTAACCT
This sequence comes from Piliocolobus tephrosceles, assembly GCF_002776525.5. Taxonomy (NCBI): domain Eukaryota; kingdom Metazoa; phylum Chordata; class Mammalia; order Primates; family Cercopithecidae; genus Piliocolobus; species Piliocolobus tephrosceles. Next base: position 38,809,717 of record NC_045439.1, on the reverse strand, counting down.
TGCCTCCGTCCCCTCCCCGCCAGGACTACATCTCCCAGCAGGCTGTGCTCTGACAGCTCTCGGATTTAAATAGGATTCTGGGCTCTGCTCAGAGTCAGGCTGCTGCTGAGCACTCAGGTCGGAGAGGAGCAGAGAAGCAGCAGAAGCAGCCAAGAGCTGGAGCCAGATCAGGAGCCTGAGCCAGAGCTGGGGTTGAAGCTGGAGCAGCAGCAAAAGCAACAGCAGCTACAGAAGTTGGAAAGATGCTGGTCACCTTGGGACTGCTCACCTCTTTCTTCTCGTTCCTGTATGTGGTAGCTCCATCCATCAGGTTTGTCTTAATTCAGCAACTCAAATAATCGTTTACAAAGACCTGCACTGGAAGCCAGTTCTCAGCTGCTGAAAGAAGAGAAAGGCAAAGAGGCTGACGGAGAGAAAGTCAGGGCAGGAAAAGCAGGAAGGAAGGGGGTGCTGTGGATACCATGGTGGAAAACCAGAAGGAAGCATCTGCAGCTGGGTAGAGGTGGGGCTGAGTTCTGGCCCCACCTGAGCTCTGGGGAGAGTTCTACTTGCCAGCGGAAGGTTGCGTGGATGACTCTGTCAAGTAGCTCAACAGACACCTTAGGTGGGAGTCCTTGCTTTTTCATTTTATTCCTTTGGGTGTCTCTGAAGAATTCAGAGACTCTGTCCCTATTCAAGGTGGCCCTGCTGGCTTGTCATGCTGTTAAGTACCAGGTAGTTTGGGAAAGAAACAAACTCTCTTCCCTTTGAGACTACCCTTAATTAATGTTTTGGGATGACTCTTTTGCTGTGGGATTTCTAGAGGTGTCAAATAAATGTGCGTTCTAAGTGGAGAATTTTTTAATTTCTCCTTTTTTTTGCTCTGTCACCCCAGGGTGGAGTGCATTGGTGTGATCATAGCTCACTGCAGCCTTGAACTCTTGGGCTCAAGCAATCCTCCTGCCTCAGCCTCCCAAGTAGCTGGGAATATAGGCATGTGCCACTACACCCAGATACTTTTTAAATTTTTTGTGGAGATGGGGGTCTCACTATGTTGCCCAGGCTGCTCTCAAACTCCTGGGCTCAAGCAACCCTCCCCCACGTTGGCCTCCCAAGATGTTGGGATTACACGCATGAGCCACTGGGCTCAGCCTAAAAAATTTCTGATGATAAAGGAGGTTAAATGGACCTACCAAGGACAGTGTTATTCTAGGTTCTCCATAGAGATCTGGGTTCAAGTCCCACTTCTGCCACCACTATGTGACATGAACCTCCCTGAGCCTCAGTTTTCTCTACTGTAATGCGGAAATAATACTGGATAAGTTGAGAGGATTAAAATAAATTACATATGGAAAGTACCTAGCCTAGTAATTGGCAGTCAGATGTTGTGCAAGAAATGTTAGTTCTGCTCCTCTGTATTCTGTTTTGGGACCTGTGAAGTCAATTTCATGTAAAAGAGTGCTCTCTGCCCAGAGGTCTGAAAAAAGGAGATTTTATTTCTGTTTGCCATTGGCCAGAATGAAATCTCTAATACAATGGCTGAAAGCCTCGGAAATGCCCCACTCCCTAAAACTGGAGAGGCAGCCTAAGATCAGCACCCATGTATGCCATTCCCCAGAGTGCTAAGAGCAGTACCTGTGTGTCACGCCCCACAGAGTGCTGTTCATCAGTTACTCATGATGACAGTCACTGAATATTGACTCCGCTAATGTTTATCATGCGTATGTTTTAAATGTAAGTTAGAGGGGAAAGCTTTCCTCTGGAACCTCTAGAGATAAGAGCTAGATGTATTTATTATCTAACAGGGAAAGTCTTCATTGGCCCTGACTCGAGAGTTTACTCTGTTTGCTAATATGATTATTTGTGGCTTCTGGGCAAGTGACCTTCCCACCTGCACTGATGAACAGGCGACTACCTTGCCCCATGAAAAAATGTTGTGCCATGAAGATTAGCTTTTATGAGTCTCCTGACTGCAACTTAAAGATATCCTTCTTTGAGACTGGATAGCTTATTTTTTTTTTTTTTTTTGAGACAGAGTCTCGCTCTGTCGCCAGGGCTGGAGTGCAGTGGCCGGATCTCAGCTCACTGCAAGCTCTGCCTCCCGGGTTCACGCCATTCTCCTGCCTCAGCCTCCCGAGTAGCTGGGACTACAGGCGCCCGCCACCTCGCCCGGCTAGTTTTTTGTATTTTTTAGTAGAGACGGGGTTTCACAGTGTTAGCCAGGATGGTCTCGATCTCCTGACCTCGTGATCCGCCCGTCTTGGCCTCCCAAAGTGCTGGGATTACAGGCTTGAGCCACCTTGCCCGGCCGGATAGCTTATTTATTTATTTATTTATTTATTATTTATTTTTTAACGTATCTTAGTGTGAGCTAGTGAAGGATGGTACGTGACGCTCTTGTTTCCCTTGCCGATAGGAAGTTCTTTGCTGGTGGAGTGTGTAGAACAAATGCGCAGCTTCCTGGGAAGGTAGTGGTGATCACTGGCGCCAACACAGGCATTGGCAAGGAGACGGCTAGAGAGCTCGCTAGCCGAGGTAAGTGTTTCCCCTTTAGTCTCCAAAGGGCCATGCCTCCCACCCTTCTTTCCACTGGGGCCTCTGTCCATATTTCTTTATGTTTCCTCCTAGGCTTGGGGGCTCTGACTAGAAATTCAAGAAACCTGGGATTCAAGTCCAACTATGACACCAACTTACACTGTGGCCTTCAATAAACTGCTTCTTCCCTACTCCTTCTCTATTAAATAAAATGAGGAAAATAATGATGTCTGTGTATAGCCAAGTCAGTTATTCTAAAAGGAGATACTAAGAGACATTAAATATCAGAATGTAAAACCTGGGAACCAGATTCCCAGCCTGGGATTAAACTGACAGCAAGAAGACTGACCTACTGTGAAAAGCCCAAAGTGGCAATACGGCCACTCTACCATTGAGGGAGGGCTGGGAGAATGAATGCTCTGTCCATCAGTCCCAAGCTCACTTACTGTACCTCTTTTATAGCCTAGGATATGAACATACTGCTCTCTTCTTGTCTTGGACCCAGGAGCCCGAGTCTATATTGCCTGCAGAGATGTACTGAAGGGGGAGTCTGCTGCCAGTGAAATCCGAGTGGATACAAAGAACTCCCAGGTGCTGGTGCGGAAATTGGACCTATCGGACACCAAATCTATCCGAGCCTTTGCTGAGGCCTTTCTGGCAGGTGAGGTCCTGATGAGTAACTAGAAAAGCAGGAAATCAGGTATGGGAGTGGCTGCTCCATCCTGGACCATCTAAGGTCTTTACATCAGAACCATGATCCACGCCACTAGACAGGTTCTGCCACATGAACCAGCAGGACAGGGAATTGGCAAGAGGATGGTGGGTAGACAGACTGGGCAGGATCCTTATCGTCTTTTTGCCTCAGCAGTGGGAATGTCGGAGGTGTCAGTTCCCTGTGTGGGCTTGCACCTTGGCATCAAGGTGTGGCCACAATGCCACTCTCTTCTTTCATCCTGAGAATCAACCTTCTGTGGCCATAGGCATGAGATGAAGTTGTGCTGCTGGCAAGTTCTTCTGGATCTTGGAAAATGACCAGCTTCTACCAAGGACGATGAAATGCATGAGGGACATCCTGGGACCATGTCTGGCTTGTGTTACCACTGGATTCCTAGTGCCCAGCAGAGTGCACCTGGTCCAGAGTCGGTAGTTAGTACACATTTGCTGAATAAATGAATGAACAATGTCCAGGAAGATATGAGTAATTTTAATTACTCATTAGAAACCCAGTGACAGTGCTTACTGGATGTCACTGAGATAGATCCAAATGAAGGATAGTTATTGACTGCTGAGGCAATATCTTGTTTTAAAAGGAAGGGGCAAAACAAGTGACTCCTATCAAAATCTTACCCCAGCAAAGACAACTAATGAACAAAGGGAAGGGGCAATTATGCAGGTCTGTGACAGGCAGCCAGGGGACTCCTTGCTAACCACAGGATCTCCTTGGTTGTGCCCTATAGAGGAAAAGCAGCTCCATATCCTGATCAACAATGCGGGAGTAATGATGTGTCCATATTCCAAGACAGCTGATGGCTTTGAAACCCACCTGGGAGTCAACCACCTGGGTAAGTATCTTTGGGTGACTAAAAAATGAGGTACACCCACTATCTTTTCTTTAGGAAGATGACCCTGTGTAAATGTGGAGAATGTCCAGGGGCCTTCATAGAGCTAGGAATTCCAATAGACTGGACCCATTGGCTTGTTGTTCACTGTACATCTCCTGATCAGTCTAAAAAAGTGAGATCCTCCTACCCATACCATTAAGAAGCCCCAAATTTCAGGAAATACCAGGGAGAAGAATGTCATTCTTAGATGGGGCAGTGGCAGTACAAGACTTGCCAGGCAGGGCCAGGTGTGTGGGTATGCAGGAATCTGGGCTTGGCTGGAGGGGTCACATCTACATGAGGGCCAACCAAGCCATAGGTTGGTCCATGGAGGTAGGCAATCCTTGAGAACTTGAGATACAAGGCAGGCTGGGGTTCAGCGTTCAAGGCGAAGACTTTAGGGAGGAGAGCATGGAACATGTTTTCTGATCCTAAGCAGATGTTATCTTCCCTGACTATTCTATCCTTCTGTCTATACACAAGTGTACCTGGGTCCCTAGTTATGCGATCATGGACAGAGTGGGAGTAGGAAGCCAGCAGGTGGGTCAAGGGCAGAGGTACAAAGTAATACAGATTAAGTATGATTGCCTTACTTGTAGTCCAGCTCTGGCTCTTGCTTTGAGGAATCCACAAACTCAGACCAAACTGACCATTAGAGTTACTCATGGCATCAAAATTGGTTCACATCCAGAAGATAGTGAGCTAACACTGAAGTCCTCTCGGCTCCCACATGCTGAGCCTGAGCTGCCATTCCACCTTCAACTGGCTCTCCTCACAGGCCACTTCCTCCTCACCTACCTGCTCCTGGAGCGGCTAAAGGTGTCTGCCCCTGCACGGGTGGTTAACGTGTCCTCGGTGGTTCACCACATTGGCAAGATTCGCTTCCACGACCTCCAGAGCGAGAAGCGCTACAGCAGGGGTTTTGCCTATTGCCACAGCAAGCTGGCCAATATACTTTTTACTCGTGAGCTGGCGAAGAGGCTCCAAGGTAAGTCTGGAGAAAGGATCAGGATTAAAATAGCAAAAATGGTCCTCAGACCAGATTAGAGGTCCACAAAAACTTGGGAAGTCAGGCTGTCAAACATGCACGTGTCAGTAATAGCTCTGTGCACTAAGGAGAATGAGGTTACGAATGAAGTAAAAACAGAGTCCTTGCCCCCAGGGAGCTTAAAATCAAATAGGGGTTAAGAACCTCATAAAGTTACCTTATATTTATGTCGTATCTTATCTCTTATCTCATTTGATTTTCACAATAGCTTTTTGCAACAGGCAGAGGCTTTTTGTTTGTTTTGTTTTGTTTTTGAGACTTGAGTTTTGCTCTTATTTCCCAGGCTGGAGTGCAGTAGTGCGATCTTGGCTCACTGCGACCTCTGCCTCCTGGGTTTGAGTGATTCTCCTGCATCAGCCTCTTGAGTAAGCTGGGATTACAGGCACGCAATACCACACCTGGCTAATTTTGTATTTTTAGTAGAGACGAGCTTTCACCATGTTGTCCAGGTTGGTCTCAAACTCCTGACCTCAGGTGATGTGGTGGCAGAGGCCTTTTGTAACAGGTTTATAGAGCAGAACTGAGGTCCAAGGAAATGGCCAGCTAAAGAGTATATGGCAGGTGAGGGTGTCAGAACTGAAATGTGGGTGCTCAGCTTTAAACCTAGGGTGCTTCCTTCTGGGTGCCATTTGCTGAGGTCCACATGGTGATCTGAGCTACAGAGCTGCCACTGCCTGGACTCAGGGAGTTAGCGCCAGATTTCAGACCCCTGGGTCCAAGCTCTTGCTCTACCACATGCTATAGCCCCATGTGGATGTGGATGTGGATGTGCCCCTTTAACCTCCCCTGACTTCATCTTCTTAGCTGTAAAATCAGGTCAGGCCGGTTCTTACTCCTTAATGATTCTGTGCCCCCCTGGAGCATTGGGTGAGCTGCTGGCTCTGACATCTGCAGATCTAGGGGACCATTTGTTACACTGAATAAACCAGAGTTTGGGAACAACATTTGTTACACTGAATAAACCAGAGTTTGGGAACAATGGTCTTTACTTCCAGTATAGAACAAGAAGACAGTAATCATAAAAATAAACAATAACAATTACAATAATAATTGAGAGGTTTATGTGTGCCATGCAGTACACATCGTAACTTAATACTTGCAACTTTCCTGTGAGGTGGGTACTATTATTTTCCCCCACACTAAATATGAAAAGACAGGCACTGACAGATTAGGAAATCTGCCCAAGGAAGATTCCTAGCTGAGTCAGTATTCAAATGCAGAGAGTCCATTCCATGTTTTTAACTTTACATCAGGGTTCAGATCTTGGCCCTGCACTCTGACAGGTATAACCTTAGGCAATTTACTTAAACTTTCTGTGACTTAGTTTTCTTTGCTGTAAATGGGCATCATAATATTGTGAAATATTCTATTTCACAAGCCTCTTTAAGAATTAAATGAAATAATACATTTAAAGCATGTTGTATAGCCCTGGCACATAATTGGTACTGAAAAATAGTGATGGCACCAGGGATATCTTGGGGGGGGTGTTAACCCCCATAATCTGCATCACCATCCCTCAATCTATACCTCATAAAATGTGCTTGCCAGGCAAATGCAGCTCAAAATAAAGTCCTACCCACCACCTTCCAATCAGACTGCTACCCCTAAACTCCTCCTGTAGAAATGATAAAGATACCACTGTCAATAATTGATACTACTCACTACATGTTGTCATGTGTATTAGTAGTACTAAAGCCACAGTATAAAAATGACATTGAAATAGAAAGACCTTGAACCAGGCACTCCTTTTGGGACACACAAGGCTGAGAAGGCTATAGATCTTTCTGAAAGGGATCAATTCATTCCTGTTCAAACTCCGCCTGGCCAGGAGTGGTACCTGCTGAATCCTGGGGTTATGTTTCCTGAGTCCCTCTTTCTCACTTGTGTATTTTGCTGAGGAGATAAGCTGTTTTCCTGGGCTCAGAGTGTGTCCCTGATCTAATTGTGCCCTCTTTGTCCTAGGCACCGGGGTCACCACCTACGCAGTGCACCCAGGTGTTGTCCGCTCCGAGCTGGTCCGGCACTCCTCCCTGCTCTGCCTGCTCTGGCGGCTCTTCTCCCCCTTTGTCAAGACGGCGCGGGAAGGGGCGCAGACCAGCCTGCATTGTGCCCTGGCTGAGGGCCTGGAGCCCCTGAGTGGCAAGTACTTCAGGTGTGTGAAGGCAGTGCGGTTCTCTCCACCACCTGTGTGCATGGGCGGTGCAGGACTCACTGGGCTGTGCATCCTGAGCAGCTGAGTTGGTTCCTGATGACGCAATCCAGGTTTGGGTTAGGCCTGCAAACAGAAAGTGTTGCTTTGTTAAGGAAACTTACATTACAAACTTATGTGTTGGGAAGAGTTGCTTTTCTGGCTCTATTTTATACCTGTGTGCCACTTTTCCATGTAAACTTTGCAGCTTTCTGAAAGCTTTTAAAGAAGACTGTTGCTGTTGGTTATGCCCTGGAGAGAATGTTAGCAGGCCCTCTGGATCCTTTTTCTCCTTCTTTAAGCTTTTGGCTCACTTGATTCATGAATTTTTTAATACCAATTAGCACAAAGTGCTGGGGGAATGTCCTCTCTCTTAGGTGTGAACTCTGTCCCTCAATGCTGCCAAGATTGGCACTATCTGTTGAAATATAGAAGTAGAAATTTTAGTGCTGAATCTTATCATGAACTCAATGAGCAACTAGAGTCTGGGAATAAAGGGAAGCCCAGGGTGAAATCTCTTTCCCATTCCATGACAGAATCCAGCCCTGTCTGCTCTGTTGTCCCTCTTTGTTCAAGGCTTTTCGTCAGTGCAGTATTTATTCTGTGAAGCGTTGGAAATAATCTTAGTGTCTGATGAGACGGGAATGGATAAGTGATAATAGCTAATGTTGCTTGAGTTTTTATAATGTGTTTGGTACTCAGTTCTGAGTGTGTAATGTGTATTAATTCATATAATCATCACAACCCTGCGAGGCAGGTAATATTACCTCAAGTTTTCACATGAAACTGAGGCACAAGATAATTAAGAAACGTGCTCAAGGTCATATAACTTGTAAGTGGTAGATCTGGGATTTACACCCTGGCAATCTGGCTCTAGAGCTGTGCCATTCAATGTGGTAGCCACTAGCCACATGTTGCTATTGAGCACCGGAAATATGGCTAGTCCAGATTGAGATGCAGTGTAATACCAAATTTTTGAAGACATACAGGTTGAGCATCCCAAATCTGAAAATTCGGAGTCTGGAATATTTCAGTAAGCATTTCCTTTGAGTTGTATGTAGGTGCTAAAAATGTTTTGAATTTCAGAGTATTTCAGGTTTTAGATTTTTGGGGTTTGAGATGCTCAGCTGGTAAGTACAATGCAAATATTTCATAATTCAAATAAATGTAAAATCCTAAATACTTCTGATCCAAGCATTTTTTTTTTTTTTTTTTTTTTTGAGATGGATTTTCACTCTTGTCACCCAGGCTGGAGGGCAATGGCATGATCTTGGCTCACTGCAACTTCTGCCTGATGAGTTCAAGCAATTCTCCTGCCTCAGCCTCCTGAGTAGCTGGGATTACAGGTGCCTGCCACCACGCCTGACTAATTTTTGTATTTTTAGTCGAGATGGGGTTTCACCATGTTGGCCAGGCTGGTCTTGAACTCCTGACCTCAGGTGATCCACCTGCCTTGGCCTCCTAAAGTGCTGATATTACGGGTGTGAGCCACCGTGCGCAGCCCCAAGCATTTCTTATAAGGGATGCTCAACCTATATTATAAAAAAGAAGTGTAAATTATCTCATTTTACATTTTTAAATGAGATAAAAGATATCTCATTTTTTATGATTGCATGCTAAAATGATTTTGCTATTTTGGGGTTAAATAAAGTATATATTTAAAACTCAATAAATTAATGTATAATTAAAGGTTACTAAATAAATTTCACCAATTTCTTTTTACATTTTAAATGTAGCGGCTAGAAAATTCAAAATGACATATGTGGCTCACATTTGTGTTTCTCATCATATTTCTTTTTGTTGAGACACAGTCTGACTCTGTCGCCCCAGGTTAGAGTGCAATGGCATGATCTTGACTCATAGCAACATCCACTTCCTGGGTTCAAGGAATCCTGCCTCAGCCTCCTGAGTAGCTGGGATTACAGGTGCATGCTACCACGCCCAGCTAGTTTTTGTATTTCTAGTAGATATGGAATTTTGCCATATTGACCAGGCTGGTCTCGAACTCCTGACCTCAAGTGATCTGCCCACCTCAGCCTCCCAAAGTGCTGGGATTACAGGAGTGAGCCACTGCTCCCGGCCTTCCCATCATATTTCTATTGGACAGTTGCTCCTCTAGAGTCTGGGTGTTTAACATTGCTGCCTTAAATATGTGATAAAATACACAGTCATTAAATATCATATTTTTATATAATACGTAATTAATAGAAAAACGTTAGTGATATAATGTTGTAAGGAAAAAACTGGAATACAAAATTATATGATTATTTACACATAGAGAACAGTCTGGAGGGACACCCAGCCACTGGGCAGTAGTGGTTACTTCCAGGGAGTTTTAGGGAGAGCCAAGCAGAGTGTGAAAGATGATTTTTATCATTTTATTCTAGGTGTTTTTTTATTATTTAAAAATTTTGCCAGGTGCAGTGGCTCATGCATGTAATCCCAGCACTTTGGGAGGCTGAGGTGGGTGGATCACTTGAGGTCAGGAGTTAAAGACCAGCCTGGCCAACATGGTGAAACCCTATCTCTACTAAAAATACAAAAAATTAGCTGATTGTGGTGGTGTATGCCTGTAATCCCAGCCACTCAGGAGGCTGAGGCAGGAGAGTCACTTGAACCTGGGAGGCAGAGGCTGCAGTAAGCTGAGATCGCTCCACTGCACTCCAGCCTGGGCAACAGAATGAGACTGTGTCTCAAAAAAAAAAAAAAAAAAAAAATTAAGGCTGGGTGCGGCGGCTCATGCCTGTAGTCCCAGTAGTTTGGGAGGCCAAGGAAGGAGGATTGCTTGAACTCAGGAATTCCACACCAGCCTGGGCAACAAGGTGAGACCCCCATCTCTATTAAAAATCAAAAAATTAGCCCAGCATTGTGGTGCATGCCTGTAGTCGCAGCTACTCGGGAGGCTGAGGTTGGAGGATGGCTTAAGCCTGGGAGGTCAGGGCTGCAGTGAAGCATGATAGTACCACTGGACTCCAGCCTGGGTGACAAAGTGAGACCCTATCTCAAAAAAAAAAAAAAAAAAAACCCTCCTCAAACTAGACACAGTATGATCCCGGTTTTATGTGAGAGAGAGAGAGACAGAGAGAGACTACATCTCTATTTATATCCAAACAAAGCAAAAAAGACTGTACAGAAAGCAACTGAATGATAGACTTTTCTTTTTTTTGAGACGGAGTTTTGCTCTTGTTGCCCAGGCTGGAGTGCTGTGGCATGATCTTCGCTCACTGCAACCTCTGCCTCCTGGGTGCAAGCCATTCTCCTACTTCAGCCTCCTGAGTAGCTGGGATTACAGGCTCCCAACACCACACACAGCTAATTGTTTTTTGCATTTTTAGTAGAGGCAGGGTTTCGCCATATTGGCTGGGCTGGTCTTGAACTCCTGACCTCAGGTGATCCGCCCACCTCAACCTCCCAAAGTACTGGGATTACAGGTGTGAGCCACCGTGCCCAGCCATGATAGGCTTTTCTTCTTTTATCAGCACTGCATGTTCCAACTGTTTTACAAGGCTTTTATAATTAGAGAAAAGGAACATTAAAAACAAATAAACAAACAAAAAAACATGATGAGAACTGTGTTCTGTTCCCACCCCCATCCCTCTGGTCCTCAGGCCCCCTGCTTATTCCAAAGCAAATCTGGAGGGCTTGGTCTGGGGTTCATGATGCAAGTGGGCCTGTCAACAGAATTCAAGGGGCTTGTGAACTTGGATGGGAAAATAACTTCATCTTTAGTTTAACCTCCAGTTGAGATTTGGCATTTTCTTCAATTATGAATGTAGGCACTGAACTGTAGTAGTAGTAGTGATACCTGTAACTTTGTCACCAATAGAATTATAAATATTTTCATATCACATTGCAGTTGTTGCAGATATCCTAGAATGTCACTTCTGCTCGCCACTACTTTGAAATCCTTTGATAATTAGACCTGGTACTAGATCTTGTTACAGAATACATTAATAAATAAGCCTGTGTATTACTATATCACAAATTTGTTTTTAAAATATTCTTAGAGTGCATTTTATATAATTACTTTCTTTGAGTCTGGCATATATTGTATTTTATACATTTAGAAACATTCTGAGAAAGGGACCATAACGATTTCCAGACTGCTAATTCTCATTCCTGGAATTTACCGTCTTCCTCTGCCCTCCAGTGACTGCAAGAGGACCTGGGTGTCTCCAAGGGCCCGAAATAACAAAACAGCTGAGCGCCTATGGAATGTCAGCTGTGAGCTTCTAGGAATCCGGTGGGAGTAGCTGGTGGAAGAGCCGCAGCTTTATCAGGCCCAATCTATGCCATAATGAATGGGGACCGAGGAGAAGGCCAACCCTAAAGGATTATCCTCTTGGCTGGCTGGTGCTGCGAATCCTGCCTGCCCTGATCCTCTTGACCCTTTTGGGAATGTTTGCAAACTTCACACTCTTGTGAGACTGGCTTATGGCATGAGATGTGGATACATACAGAGCATTCTTCTCTAAGCCCTGGGGAGTCAGCAACTCTCTGGGGGCAGCAGGACTGGGTAGATTCCAGGCTGGGCATGTGGGTGGCTGAAGAGCCTGAGAAATTGGGTCAATTCCTTCATCAGCACCAGATGCTCAGCTGAGGCAAGAAGAGCATCATCACTGCCTATTTCCAGGGGCTATACACTCCAACTCTTGGTTGACCTCTTTCTTTTTAAAAATACTTGCCACCACCCTGGAGTCTGGACCAACACACAAAGATCCTGGCTAACCCTGGCCAAGTTAGATTCCTTCCTCTCACCTGGACCTTCCCATTTCAATCATGCAGATGGTTTCTTTTTGTAAAGAGTTCCCTTTACCTTTCACATTTTAGAGAAAATAAAGGCTGCATTCATCTTATTGTCTTATTTATTTTCTCAGGGCAGCAAGGAAGAGAAATGGAACAAAGCAGGGAAACCGGCCTGCTAGTTTAGTGACTAGAATTTCACCCTACCCAGCCACCCATACCTTTTTAGAGTATGGCATCTGGGGGCAAAATAAGATGGTCCAGCTGAGTCGTTTGTCAATTTTCTTCCAGCGGTAACAATTTATTATCTAAAAGAGAAGAATGTCTTCAATTACAGATATGCTGAGCTCCACCACAGATTAAGGCCAGATGTAGGACTTCATTTGATCCATAGACACAGGAAAACCAAGCCTTGATAATCTCTTGTCCTAAATTCATAGCTTCTCCCACTTCTGGCCTCTCTGCTGTCCTTTGCTGTGGCCCAGGTGACCTGCTTCTTGCCTCAAGGTCTGACGGTCACCATGGATAGGCAGAGAGATGTGCCTAATGTTTCAGCTGATTGACAAAATAAGTCATGTTTATTGGCTCCATTTTTAAGGCATCCAAAGGGCAGCAGGTGACCAAAATGTTCTTTTCTTCAATAGCAAGTGGACTTTTAAAAACCTTTATTATGGAAATTCTCAAATAGACAAAAGTAGAGCAAAGAGTATAAGGAATTCTCATGTACTCATCATCCAGTATCAACATTATTAACATTTTATCAATCTTGTTTCTGACATTTTTGGGGGGAGGTGGGCATGGAATATTTTAAAGCACATTGCAGGTATCATATTATTCACTCATAAATACTTTGGTATGTGTTTCTAATAAGAACCTTTGCTTTTTACAAAACCACAATACCATTATCACTCCTAACAACATTAATACGTCTTGAATATCATTTAATACTTGGAGTTCATGTTTCCCCGTTTGTCTAACAAATCAGGGAAAGAGAATGGTCCTTCTGAAAGGAGAGGAAGCTTTTCTTTTCATAAGCCCTAGCAAATCTCCTTGTGGCTCATTAGCATGAAGTGAATCCTGAGCTCCCTTCTGCACCAATCACTGAGGCTGGGAATGGGCTATGGTAATTGACTTAAGCCAATCACTACCCCCACCTAGAGCTGGGGTCTGTCCCTCTCATCTCACCCAGTGGGGAAGAATATAGCTAATGTAAAGCACTTTTAGTAATTAGTTTAGAATTCCTCACAAGAATCTTTTGGGATAGGTTTCATTAACTCCATTTTACAGATGGGGCCAATGAGGCACAGAGAAATTAAATAGCTTCTCAAAGTTCACACACCTGCTAAGTCATAGAGTAGAGCCAGGTAGCCTGACTCCAGAACCTGCACTCTTAACAGCCATTCCCTACTGCTTCCCATGGTGGAGGAAGTTGCAAATCACTGCAAGGAAAAATCCAAGACCATGAATAGGCCAAGGGAGGAACTAATACTGGGGAAGCAACCTTATATGTTTACTACAGGGACCTATGACCTGTGCCTTATACACTGCTGGGTCCACTGGAAAGCTTGGAAAAGAATGAAGGGAAGATGGAGGAGAGGAAAAGCAAGGAAAAGGCAATGCAAGGGTGGGAGACAGAGCATGCAGGGCATTGATGATGATGATCCTGGATATCTTCCCTGGGCTGAACAAACAGAAAACCAGGAGCATGGAGTATGAAAGGCAAGCATGCCGGGCTGCTCTCTGTGCAGCAAACAAACCATGGGTGTGAGAGCAAGGATTCACACGTGTGTGCCAGGCGTTCATTCCAGATCTAAGAGACAATCATTGTAAACAGTGATGCAAGGGGGCAGGCCTGGAGTGGGGCCCATTATGCATATCAGAGGAGGTTGGCTGTAGGCAGAAGGAACCAAGTCATGTATGGGCTGCAAGGTGCTGACCCCAGCTGCCACATCTGGGGCATCACGCTGGTATTGGTGTTGGTGACACAGGGTTCTTGAGCAAACCTGCTCACAAGGCTGAGTTCCTCCATTTCCATACATTCAAATATAGCCATTTTTATTTCACTAGAATCATCTTTCTATAAGACATCCTTTTTTCTGAGAGAACAGAATAACACCTTCAAAAGAGTGTCCCTTAGTATAGACAGAGTCCTTATATTATGTGTGTTTGGAATCTTTTGGGCTATTCTATTTTATAAACTTTTCAAGCTTGCCACACTACTGGCTAGTATGATTGGCTTAATTAAGGTCATCCTATTCTTGATTTGTGTCAAATATTTGAAACCTGAACATTTGAGAAACCTCTTTGGATATTCTCTAAGATACTCAGTAACCTTGAGGTCAATTGCTGAGGGTGAGGGACTAGTAGCCTAAATCTGGGCTACAAGAACTGGGGAATAACAAGGAGCAGGCCTAGGCCTAGAACTCAGGGCAAAGACAGCAGCTGGAATGTTGGATGCTCAGAGTCTGTAGCTGCTGGGAGGAATCCATCTGAGTTAGGCAGACAGACAAAAGCAGTTTCAGTGAGAATCTGGCACCCAAAGGGAAAGGATTTTACTCCACCATGGCCTAATGGCCTTAGGAAATTTGAGTACTGACAGAGACAGTCTTCCCCTTGAGTTTTAGGAAAGGAGTGCTATTCTCTGCATTATCCCCATCTCCTTCCTTCCTGAATGAGGCTCCACTTGCAGAATGCATCATTTCCTGCCATCCTTACCAAGGATCACAGCTTGGCTAGCTCACAGTGGTACAGGGCTGGGAGTGGATACTCCTAACCACAATGCTGTACTGCCTCTCATTTAAAGGCATTTTGTTAAGTATCTGGCTAGAGAACATATTTTAAATCTGAAAGTTTCCATCATATCCCAAACTATTAGATGCACTTCCAACCAACAGCAAGTGACACCAAATATCGGGAAGCTGAGCAGCAAAGAATGCAAAAGAAAACAAAGGTAGGCACGGGTATTGATTCGACATGTTGTCAGCATTTTCAGAATATTAAGTGATAGTTGTTCCCTTTGTTCAGATTCCAGACTCCATCATTTCTAGTGTTCAGGTGCTCCTATAAGACACAGCCTCCCTCAGCACTACTCCTTCAGAATCGCCTCGTTCTCAGACTACATCTCACCTCTCTGTAGTGTCTTGCCCAACACCAAAAGGACTGTCTAGTCTGCTCAGCCTGGGCAAGGAACATGTGCCAGTCTTGGCCTCTTGTCATGTTTCCAGAAAAGACTTGCCCCAAGTTAACATCTGAGCAAGTGAAAGGCCTTGACTCTGCTCAAACAATGCTGGGGATTGGTGGCTGAGACACGGTTCAACCTTCCCATCTTGGCTCCCTGAATTCCCCCGCAACCATCCGGGCTGTTTTTCTGCTATTGACTTGTGTTTGGATATGGATATGGCTTCCTGCCTTGACAGAGTGCCCCTTGATGTACAGGAAACAAGATCCTAGATGAGAAGGGCTCAGGGATTTCAGTTGTTCCAGACTTCCCTCCTAGGTGCTTCTCTAACTGCCCCAGTTCCACTGCCTTCACTATTCCTGGCTTCTCTTAGCCTGAAACCCTTAGCTAACGTAGACTGGGGTGGAAAATCTTTTTTCTTTGGCTTGGCCGAGACTGTCTTAATACCCTAAAAATAACACTTCAATGGGAAACTAAAGGGAAAGGAAATCAAAGAGCCATATGAAACTCAACAAGCAAACAGTTTCAGAGGACCAATTTCCTAGGTGGTGACTAGCTGCCACAGATGACCTTGGTTGGCACTTGGCCCTTGTCCAACTCAACTCCATATACAATGTCGCCACGCATCCCAAGCCCAGGAGGATACACCTTGTGTATTTGGTCTCTTTTAGTTATAAAATGGACACTCACTTTGAGCAAGCTTAAGTCCCAAACTATGGAATATTTTGCTCTTAAACTCAAGGAAGGGTTGAAACTGGAAAGCGGGAATGGGCAGAGATGTTATCTCAGAAATAACTAGAACTCAAGCGCCGAATAACACTGGGCTCCTCTCCCTCTACCATTGAAGAGTTCCTGCAGCCATTTCTTATTTTTAGAATTTAAAAAATTCCAGGTTTGGCTTGGGTCAAATGCTCACTGTGAAGCATTCAACTGTAGTTGGGTATTGAAAAGCCTCTTCTACAGCTATGATATTCTCATATATGTTATTTTGATATCGCTATCATATTCTCATATTGTAGAAGAGGCATTTCAAATCAGTCAGAAAAACATAGACAATGTCATAAGTGGTGCTGGACAAATAACTACCCAAACGAAACATAAAGTTAGATTCTTTGCGTCACACCATTCATACAAATGAGTAGTATGTGGATTAAAAGGCAAAAGAAGTTGTGAAAGTATTAGAAAAAAATATAGAAGAATACCTTTATGCCCTTGGAAGAGGGATAGCATTCTTAAGACATGAAAAGCAAAAACCATATGGGAAAAGAGGAATACATCTAAAAAAGCATACCACAAATAAAGTTCAAAGTCAAGCGATATTGGTGAACATATTTGAAATGGTTTTAGGTTAGATATTCTAGGGAAAACGGACTTTGAGATACAGACATTGCACACAGCAAATTTATTAGGTGGACTCTTGGGATTGGCATCTATAGGGGAGTGAGAGAAGTGGTACAGGGCAGAGGGTGAAGTTGAACTGCGATACAGTCACACTAAAGAATTAAGTGATCCTGTTCCACATGGAGCTCTGGAGCTGAGCTGTCTTGAATTGAGGAAACGAGGTTGGTCTTTAAACACCCGCAGTGACCAGTAATTGGGTGTGGGCAGCTTCCAGGGAGGGGGCATGACCTGGGTGAAGGCAAGTTCTAGATAAAAACTCAGCTGAGAGTTGTCAGCTGTGTACATTTCCAGCATCTGGGAGAATGAGTGCTTCTTTTCTTCTTTTCTTTTCTTTTTGGTAGAGATAGGGTCTCTTTCTGTTGCCCATGCTGGCCTTGAATTCCTGGGCTCAAGCAGTCTTCCTGTCTTGGCCTCTCAAAATGCTGTGATTACAAGCATGAGCCACTAGGCCTAGCTGTGTGCTTCATTTCTAAAGGGAATATATTAGTCCATTCTCACACTGCTATAAAGATCCTACCTGAGACTGGGTAGTTTATAAAGAAAAGAGGTTTAATTGACTCATACTTCCACATGGCCAGGGAGGCCTCAGGAGACTTATAATCATGGTGGAAGGTGAAAGGGAAGCAAGGCACATCTTCATAAGGTAGCAGGAGAGAGAGAAAGTGCAGGGGAAACTGCCACTTTTAAAATCATCAGGTCTCATGAGAACTCCCTCACTATCACGGGAAGAGAATGGGGGAAACCACCCCCATGATTCAATCACTTCCCACCAGGTCCCTCCCTCAACACATGGGGATTACAATTTCAGATGAGATTTGGTTGGGGACACAGAACCAAACCATAGGAGGGAATCCGGATGGTGCACCACAGCATCTGCTGCAGATGTATATGTATATAAGACCGATCTTATATTTATATAGATAATATGTATCACACAAAAGAGTAGTACCCATATTTTTATTCATTTTTCTGTAGACTCGGGGTCTCACTTTATTGCCCAGGCTGATCTCGAACTCCTGGACTCAAGTGATCCTCCCACCTTGGCCTCCCAAAGTGCTGGGATTACAGGTGTGAGCCACCACTTTCAGTCAGTTATCATCTAAAGAACTTCTACTTCTCAGTAAGAACAAGACACAGAACCCAACAGAGAACTTTGCAAAAGTTATAAATAGGACATTTTCAGAAGAAATGCAAATGGCCAATATACCTAAGTCAAGATATTTAACCTGACTAGTGATCAGAGAACTGCAAATTAAAACAAGATGCCATTGTACCATTTTAAACCATCAGATTGTCAAAAATTTGAAAGTTTAGCAAATATTGCCAAAAATATAGAAAAATAGATATTTTTATACACTGCTGTTATGAGTGGAAGAAATGGTGAAGCCATTTCTATCAGCAATTCAGCTTCTTAATATCTGCAGTAACATTAGCCTATGTATGTAAAGAGGAGGCATTGTTCATATTAGCAAAAAAATGGAAATAGCCTAAAAGTCCACCAGTTGGGGAAAACTAATCTCTGGTATGATTATACAATCTGACTTGATTAATGATTACATACTAATATACTTATATATACTAATATACTTATAAACATATACTTATAAAATATATACTTATAAAAATATACTTATAAACAATTATATACTAATCTCTGTATGATTATACAATGAAATAACTATTTTGGAGTAATTATTCCAAAAATCATTATATTTAAAAAATAATTATACACGTATATACTTGGCTAAATCACACTGCATTTCAGAATGATGTGTTCTGTGTAGTAAGACTTACATTTTGAAATTACACACATATAATATATATTTTCTATGAGTACATATATAGGTATGTAAAAGCACGGAAAAAGATCGAAAACAATATATAATGAATGTGTAAGAGAGGTTATCCTGGGGAAGGATTAATGGGAAATGATTTTTCAATTTTTTAAAAGCAGAATATTCTTATATCTTCCTTGAAAATTAAACATTAATAACTTCAGCAGACAGTTAGTTGTCACCCAGTAGTCATTCCTACTCTGACTTTGTTCCAGTGTCTACCTCTGCTTTCTGTGAATGATTAACCGATCGCAGTTGTTCTCAACTCTGGCTGTGTATTTTTAAGTATTTAAGATGCCAAAGCCCAGGCCTCACCACAGAGATCCATATTTCATTGTTCTCACCTTGGGAAAATGTTTTTGAAAGCAACCCAGGTGATTCTGATGGGCTGTCGGGACTGTGAGCCACTGGCCCAAGGCAACCGTGTGGATCACATTCCCTTGCAAGTGACGGTGATGGAAAAGTCATGTGGCTCAACCATGGCCGGTGGGATGTGGAAGGAGCCTCTTCGGTAGCTTCTAGGAAAGGCTTCCTCATTCCTGATTAAAACATGAGGCACAGGAAGAAATTTTCTGCCTCCTGTTAGATGTTGTTATGGCTAAATGTGTCATGGCTAAATCATTCACAAGATGATTAAAACCATCATCTTGAGTCCATGAGTGAAGCTGGCTGGCCCAAAAACTAGCTCACATGCTGAGGGTAGTGAAAGGAAAGAGAGAGAGAATCTGGGTTGCTGATGACGTGATAGTGAGTCACTGAATTAATCAAGACTGGAGCTGTGCTCCCTTGGGACTTCTTGTTACACAACATAATAAATTGACCTTATTAAGTCTGTGTCCTACTGATACTGTCATATTATGTTGAACCCTATAAAGTTGTTGACATTCTACCATTTTTAACCTATTTTTAAATTTTTTTTTTACTTTTTTTTTCTTACCATCACTGCTAGTCCAAGCCAGATATCTTCCTGACCTACTTTTATCACCTTCAATTTCCTCATCTGCCAAGTGAATATTTGACAACTTTTTTGTTACATTTTGCTCCACCCCCAAGATCTGTCATCTTCCATTGATTTCTGCATATGACAGATGTCCATGGAGGTAAGTGACCTAATATCCTAGCACAGAGAATCCTAATAGTCCTGGCACACCCTCACAGGTGTTCACCCAAGTTTTAATCTATATGTACAATCTATTTTATCTACATATGGATATATAATCTATATTAGTCAAAATGATCAGCTAAGAAAATCACAGGAGATGAGGTACAACTTGCTCCGATAGGAGATTAACTGCAGTAACAAACAATGTTAACTTTAGCGGTACCATATAATAAAAGTTTATTTCTCGCTCATGTCACAAATGCAGGGATGAGGGTGGGAGGGTGGTTCTGCTCCCCATGGCCAAGAAAAAAAATCAGTGGTTCCATTATCCCCCAGGGCCTCAGTGTTTTCTATTGGATCCCCTGTAGCCAGCTGCCAGATGATGCAAAAGAGAGCATCCAGCTATATCCAGCTATTCCATTTCTGGGTCAGGAATGTACAGTAATAAAAGCCTATAAAAATTGTTTTTTCTGTTTTCATCTTAATGAAATCACTATGCTGTTATAGTCATCTAATAATTTATGTTCCAATGACAGCAGTTACTTAAAGGATTAAACGAATATAACTGTATTGAAAGTATACACAATTTAATATATTCTCATAAAAATGGAAATTAAAGAAATGCAAAAATAAAAATTATTTTACAAATGTTTTAGGTTATTTTTCTTTTAAAATATTTAAAGTATCTATTAAAATTAAAAAACAAATTATAGTATTGAGTATCAACATTTTAAATTCAAATTATTTAAATAATGCTGAATATTTTTATTTTTTGAAAATTTAGTTAATTCTATGATTTTTGTAAAATAAAACAATTTACAATTCTGAAGTTCATTGTCCATTTAGTTGCTAATGTAAACAATGGATATCATACTTCATGTATGTTTCCTTTATATCTATATGCCTACCAATTAAAAAGTTATGTGAGCCAGGCGCAGTGGCTCATATCTGTAATCCCAGGACTTTGGGAGGCCAAGGCAGGTGGATCATGAGACCAGGAGTTTGAGACCAGCCTGGCCAAGATGGTGAAACCTCATGTCTACTAAAAATACAAAAATTAGCCGGGCACGGTGGCAGGCGCCTGTAATCCCAGCTACTCAGGAGGCTGAGGCAGGAGATTCATTTGAACCCGGGGGTGGGGCTGAAGTTGCAGTGAGCCGAGATGGCACCACTGCACTCCAGCCTGGGTGACAGAATAAGACTCCATCTCAAAAAAAAAAAAAAAAAAGGAATATGAATTGCTTAATATTGCAAATTTTTAAAGACTCCATAGACAAGTGTTGCAAATACACATTGGAATATGAAGAAGGACAAAAATCTAGACCCTTCGACTACTGAAAATGATACCCGTTTTAATG
This sequence comes from Piliocolobus tephrosceles, assembly GCF_002776525.5. Taxonomy (NCBI): domain Eukaryota; kingdom Metazoa; phylum Chordata; class Mammalia; order Primates; family Cercopithecidae; genus Piliocolobus; species Piliocolobus tephrosceles. The sequence goes on along the minus strand of NC_045439.1, from coordinate 38,788,749 downwards.
CAAGTATTTATTATACTCATGCTGGGGAAGAATTTGACAAGTTAATGAATTTGTCTTTTCTCTTCCCCGACTGCTTCCTTTATTCCCAGCCTCCCTATGCTCAGAAGCAGAAGCACAATCTGCACACATTCAAAGCCTTTGGGTGCAGTTAAGGGTTTCCCTGGCCCCTGAACAGTGTGAATCGTGAGAGTAAATGTTTAGGGTATCAGGTTATGTCAGCACTGAGTTCCAGAGCCTCATGTGTTTGTAAATACACTTATTATTTTCTTGTGCATTCTGGTGAAATATAAGGCTTTCAAAGTGACTGGCCAAGGGAAGGAGCCCTTCTTGCCTGGGTCTAAGGGCAATACTATTCATGTAGTTCATATTCATGTAGTCCTGACATGTCCACTGGGGGCCCAACCCTAGGAATTCTCAGAGAAGAGGGCCCTTTGATGTGCCAGATAGAAATATGGTAGATGGCAGACCCTAACTAGCATCTACCACAGAGGTTTAATGTCAATCTGGCATAAAAGATCAAGTATTTATTGAACATAGGAGAATTTTGCCTACAAAGTATCTGAGAAAGTATGATTAAACACTAAATAACTCACCTCAAATAACAACATGGTACTGAAGGAAGACCGAGTGAATGGTGTGATAACTGTGATATACATGGGTTGCCCAAAGCACTACTATTTGAAAACGTGATGAATATTCACTCAGATTCAGTTCTCTGACCTTCTCTTAATCACTGACTCCTAATCACTGACTTCTACTCTTCTTCAGTCCTCAATTCCCATGACAAAGACTACACCCGCACTTCTTGCCATCACACGAACTCTCTGCTCTCCAGATAACTTTTAACATCCCACTCTAGCTACAACCTCCTACTCCTCCAACTTTCTTCTTGGGTGATTCACTTGCCAGGCTGATTCACTTTCTTCCTGGCTGATTCACCATTATCACTCCTGTCTAGTGAAGGCCAAGCACCCATGGAGTGGTCCATCTCTCCGATTTCTATATACCAAGAGTACGGCTGGAGAAAATCACTCAGTCTCACAGATTGGAGCTACCATGAATCACTGGTCACCAACATCAACTGGGGTTTCCATTATGCTAAGTGAAATAAACCAGACACCAAAGGACAAATACTATACGATTCCGCTTGCCTGAGCACCTAGAGTAGTCAAATTCACTGACAAAAAGTATAGTAGAGGTTACGAGGGACTGTGAGGAGGAGTAAATGGGGAATTAGTGTTCAATGGGTGCAGAGTTTCAGTTGGAGGATGAAAAAGTTCTGGAGATGGATGGTGGTGATGGTTGCACAACAATGTAAATGTACTTAATGCCACTGAAGTGTACACTTAAAAGTGGTTAAAATGGTAAATTTTATGTTATGTATATTTTAGCACAATAAAAAACATCAAGTCTTTCAAGGATCCTAGGCTCTGTATCTGCTTAGCCTCTCCATACCTCAATATTATAGAGAAGTCCTTTGATTCTTCTAGAATTATTATTTGTTCATATGGAGTTGGTAGAAGGTGCAACTCTAGGATGAATGTTTGAGACGAAGAGGCTTCTGCAACAGTCAGGGGAGGAGGTGATAAGGACCTGAACTACAGTGATGAAGTAGAAGGAACAGTTTCTTCTGGCTGGAAAGGTAGGATGATAGAATTTGACTTTGGACATAGCTTGGACACAGCTTGATGCATGGCAGGTACTTGAATGTTTTCAAATGAGGAGGTGGGGGAAGACACAGTCAGCACAGAGTTCCTTCCTTCCTTCCTTCCTTCCTTCCTTCCTTCCTTCCTTCCTTCCTTCCTTCCTTCCTTGTCTTTCTCTCTTTCTTTCTCTTTCTCTCTTTCTTTCTTTCCTTCCTTCCTTTCTTCTTTCCCTTTCTTTCTTTCTCTCTCTCTCTTCTTTCTTTCTTTCTTTTCTTTCCTTCCTTCCTTCCTTCCTTCCTTCCTTCCTTCCTTCCTTCCTTCCTTCCTTCCTTCTTTCCTTCCTTTCTTCTGTCTCTCTCTCTCTCTCTTTTTTTTCAGGGTCTTACTGTTTCCCAGGCTGGAATGCACTGGCACAATCTTGGATCATAGCAGCCTCTAACTCCTGGGCTTAAGTGATCCTCCCACCTCAGCCTCCCTAGTAGCTGGAACTACAGGTGCCCACCACTATGCCTGGCTAATTTTCTTATTTTTTGTAGTGAGGGTCTCGTTATGTTGGCCAGGCTGGTCTTGAACTCCTGGGCTCAAGTGATTCTTCCACCTCAGCCTTCCAAAGTGTTGGGTTACAGGCATGAGCCACTGCACCTGGCTGGCACAGAGGTTTCTAACCAGGCAGCATACACGATAGTAATAATAACATTTCGTAATACTGTATATTCACAGCTTGATGTGGTGGCTCACACCTGTAATCCCAGCACCTCGGGAGGCCAAGGTGGGCAGACTGCTTGAGCTCAGGAGTTTGAGACCAGCCTGAGCAACATGGCGAAAGAACCCTATCTCTACAAAAAATACAAAAATTAGCCCGGCCTGGTGGTGCACACTTGTAGCCTCGGCTACTCAGCAGGCTGAGGTGGGAGGATGGCTTGAGCCCAGGAGGCAGAGGTTGCAGTGAGCTGTGATCACACCACGGCACTCCAGCCTGAGTGACAGAGCCAGACCCTGTCTCAGTAAAATAATAAAATAAAATAAAATAAAATAAAACAAAACTATGTATTCACTGAAGAAGGAAGTTCAGGTTTGTGGGTAGAATTGAATGCATTCCATTTTGGACATGCTAATAATTTTAGGTGCAGGTCAGCCTTGTGGTGAGTTCCAGGAGGTAGTCAAAAGGCAGATCTTGTGTGGGAAAGAGTTAAAGGCAGCAGTCAACACAACTGCTAAAGCTATGGGATTGTATGGGAGAATATGAGTGTCAAGAAGGAGTGGCTAGAACCTTGAGGAATTTGTCTTTAAGTGGGATGAAGAGAAAGCATAGGCAGAGAAGCGAATAATCTGTACAGGAGAAGGCACTCGATGCAGGACTGAGGGAAGAGGTTTGACAATGGTAGACTGGAGGGTAGGGTAGAAGAGGTGCTGAAGGAAGGGCTCCAGGCAGAAATAACAACATGCAGAATTAGTGAGCAGGAAAGCACTCCACCAAAGAAGCCATTCAGTAACCAGATACTGAATGAATTTGGTGTGGAAGAACTGAAAATTTCAGAGATAGGTCATTAACATTGTCACTGTGGAAGAAGAGAGGAAGGCCAGGAAAAGGCTGTTTCCTCTGGGGTTACTGTGACTATCGATATTTGGTTGCTTGGGTATTAAAAGAGTCTAATAGCCTCTGATCTACTTTGCTTAAGCTCCAGCCAAAGATATCTGGTAACCTTGGAGTGTCTCAGGTTTCTAAACATAGCGGTCATCTATCCTCGGTTTAGAGTGGGTGTTCCAATTTTCTCTGTTGTGACATATCTTTGTGCTATGTCCACTACCAGGTGGTTTTCAGGTCTACTTAAATCATTACTGTTGCTTGTTTTTAGAGCTGTTTTTTTAATTTTTAAATTTATTATGGTATGGTATTTTAAGTTCTGAGATACATGTGCAGAACGTGTAGGTTTGTTACATAGGTATACATGTGCCATAGTGGTTTGCTGCACCTATCAACCCATCAACTAGGTTTTAAGCCCTGTACACATTAGGTATTTGTCTTAATGCTCTCCCTTTCCTTTCCCACCTCCCTACGACAGGCCCCGGTGTGTGATGTTTCCCTCTCTGTCTCCATGTGTTCTCATTGTTCAACTTCCACTTATGAGTGAGAACATGCGATGTTTGGTTTTCTGTTCCTGTGTTAGTTTGCTGAGAATGTTGGCTTCCAGCTTCATCCATGTATCTGCAAAGGACATGATTCTTTTTTATGGGTGCATAGTATTCCATGGTGTGTATGTGCCACATTTTCTTTATCCAGTCTGTCACTGATGGGCATTTGGGTTGGTTTCAAGTCTTTGCTATTATGAATAGTGCTGCAGTAAATACATGTGTGCATGTCTCTTTACAGTAGAATGATTCATAATCCTTTGGGTATATACCCAGTAATGAGATTGCTTGGTCAAATGGCATTTCTGGTTCTAGGTCCTTAAGGAATAGCCACACTGTCTTCCACAATGGTTGAACTAATTTACACTCCCACCAACAGTGTAAAACCATTCCTATTTCTCCACAGCCTCGCCAGCATCTGTTGTTTCCTGACTTTTTAATAATTGCCATTCTAACTGGCATGAGATGGCATCTCATTGTGGTTTTGATTTGCATTTCTCTAATGACCAGTGATGATGAACTTTTTTCATATGTTTGTTGGCTGCATAAATATCTTCTTTTGAGAAGTGTCTGTTCATATCCTTTGCCCACTTTTTGATGGGGTTGTTTTTTTCTTGGAAATTTATTTAAGTTCCTTGTAGATTCTGGATATTAGACCTTTGTCAGATGAAGAGATTTAAAAAATTTTCTCCCATTCTGTAGGTTGCCTGTTCACTCTGATAGTGTCTTTTGCTGTGCAGAAGCTCTTTAGTCAGTACTCTACACATTCAGAGAAACTTCTCTACTAGCGAACTATAGAAATGATCCCTGAAAGTATAGTCTTTTTTTTTTTTTACATGAGAAATTGGATGAGGTCACGTTTCTGGGGAAAGGAGATAATGAACAGTGATGACACTGTCCATGGCTCAAGTATCATACTGCAAACATATGCCTGAAGTGGGTGGCAAGAGAACAGTTTAAGCTAAGTTTGAGTTCTGCTTTCCCCAAAGACCCTACACCTGGTTTCAAAGATTGACAATTTGGTTGATATTGAAAAGATATAGAGAGCTTTTAAAATGACAAACAGCTTTTTAAAGAGTTTTAGAGGCTGGGACACAGGGCCAGGGGAAGTGGCCCTATAGTTCTAGCACTTTGGGAGGATGAGGCCGAAGGATTGCTTAAGCCCAGAAGTTCAAGACCAGCCTGGGCAACACAGTGAGATACTGTCTCTACAAAAAATAAAAAAATTAGCCAGGCCACTGCACTCCAGCCTGGGTGACAGAGCTAGAGCCTGTCTCAACAACAACAACAACAACAACAACAACAAAATTCACTAAAGAAGAAACCTTTCACCCATTGGACTAGCAAAGATCCAGAAAATTTGGTAACGTTGGGGCAAGGGTATGGGAAAGCAGGTACTCTCTACAGTGCTGGTGGGAGAGTTAATTGCTACAACCTCTTTGGAAGGTAACTGGCAATATTTGTTAAATGCACCTATTCTCTGACCCACCAATTCTGGACAAGATAATTCAATGCAGCACAATCTGTAGTGGTGAAAGATGGCAACAACATAAAATGTACATCATTAGAAACTGGTTAAATAATTGTGGTATATCTTCACAGTGGAACAGTCATTAATATTTGTTTATGCATAAGTAGCTCTGGAACTATATGCTAGACACTGATAACAATGGTGGCCTCTGGGAGGGGACTGGGCTGGGTGGACAGGGTGGAAGGGACTTTTCACTTACCTTTTGTACCTTATAAATGTATTACCTATCTCTACCCATCCCCCAACTAAAGCAAAAAAAAAAAAAAGTTTTCTGATGGTAGAGGGTGCACTAATAGTTTTTAACACACAGGAAATGAGATAAATCCAAAGCAGAGTCATTAGTCATTATGGGGATTATTTAGAGTAAGTCTGAATTGAAGGCCATCTGATCTTCCCCACCCACCTTTTCTCTCCACAAGGAAAAAGGACAGGAAGGGTAGGCGCAAGACAGCACAAAGAAGTTACGAAGCCAAGAAACACGTTGACAGACACTTTATTGTGGCTTGTTTGTAGTAAAACATTCAACCCCTCAACATGGATATCTGTTTTGGTGGTTTTTCTGTTGGAGACTACAGCGTGGTGTTCAAAGGCTTTTAGCCTCATCTCATATCAGTCTAGTCAGTGGTTACCCATAATTTGATAGTTCAATGAGTTAGAGGAAAATGTCAGGAAAATCTGGTCTTATCCCGAATTAAGGGCTGCAAGATTTGTGACCCATTAGTATAAAGTGCTTATGTTCAGTGCAAAAAAGGCAGACTCAGAAGGGCAAGCAGATGCCAGAGAAGGACATTTCCTGGGAGACAGATACGTTCTATGACTCAAGGAAGGAAAAGCCAAACTTTAGCCCAAATGGATCTAGTAGTTTCCTTACGGTCTTTTTCCTCTCTAACAGGACCAAAACTTCTCATCTGACAGATGTCCATGAGTTGTTTATTTTACTACTAAAAATCTCGGTTCAGAGGGAAATCCACAGGGTTTCTAAGCACCAGAGACACTGACTTCAGCTTCCAGTTTCTGTTTGTCTTAGCATCATGGGTGGGACCAATAGGCTGAGCTCTGGATAGTGAGAGGTTCAGAGCTGCAGAGCTTTCTTTAGGCCCCTCATTTGCAAATTGAAGTCACTGAGTATGACACACCTTTTCTCAAACACTGTCACATCTTGGGTGGGAAGACAAGCCAGTGCATATTAAAGAAGCACTTCACCTAGTTTTCCACCAACCGGATGTGACCTATTCATTATGCTCTCATTCTGACTCTGTCCAGAGGCCCAATTCCAAGCCAACCCTTGACTCCCTCTTCTAAGACAGAGAAAAGAAGCGCATTCCCTTCCCAATGACCCCACGTGTCTGCATATCCATCTCGTGGTCCTGAAGAGACTGAATGGAAGCAGGAGGGAAAAGGAAGCAGCTTCCTAACCAATTCAAGCAGCACGAACAGGACTGCAGCTCAAATAGGTAAAATCGAATCATTCAGTCCTACAATCCTGGCCACCATTTCTCTCCCCAGACCCTCAAAAAGAAAGTCATGTTCTCTCACCCACCAACTTTGCAGGAGGGACATTGACAAGAGGCAGCTCTGTGCCTGTGAGCATCCGCTCCCCACCGCTCCCCCCATCTGCCTCCCCTGTATCCCTGTTTGGATGGTGGCCCTTCTTTCCCCTCTGGATGAATGTGATGGAGACCTTCTTGCCCGTGTTAGCCTCACAGATCTGATCATTTATACATGTACCCACAGCTTTCAGATGCCTGCACCTGAAAACCCTTCTATTCAGACTACCTTCCAAAGACTCCAGGACTTCTTGTGCTTGGGAGAAGAGACACCTGGAAAACAGGTTTATTCCACAGGTAGCACTTGCCCCAAAGCCATCTCTGAATTTTGGAATGGGAAGGAAGGAAAAGAGGCAATCCTTTTGGTGTTGCTCTAATTCTCTGTAAAAGTCCTCTAGGTAAGAGGAGCTACTAAAGCACGTCCACAGGGAGGGGACTGTACAAACAGGACAACCCGGGTCAAGAACCAAAACGCAGGGAAGGTTTTCAGAGTGGCAAGTCTAAAGTAAAGTGCCTCTTTTCAATGGAGAAGAGTTTCATTGTTCAGAAATGCTTGGGCGTAAACATTAGTGCACAGGAACATGCACGCGTATGTGAACACACACTCACTCACTCTGAGGTAGAAAGAACTGGCCATCTCCAGACAAACACACATAGATTCCACAATTTTAGAGAAACATGGCACTTGCGTGAAAAGTCCTATACTTGCCCGAGAAGGCAAGTAGGGTTCAATCCAGCTCTTTCCAACCTAGGGCAGAGCCAGAGAAGTTCCACTCCACAGGAGGAAAGAGGTGGAGGGCATCGCCATCACTGCTATTGCCCAGCTCTCAGGTTACGTGTTCCTGGCCCCGCTGCCCAAGGTCACTTCCTGGAGCCTGAGCCATGGGAACCCCGGGGGTGGCTTGTCAGAAGCCACTGGGCACAGATGTCTTGCACTACTGCGTCCCCGCTGCTCTTGGCGGCCTGCTGCACCTGCTGGACGAGGGCTGTGGCCCGTGAGTGTTCTTGCTTCACAGCAATCAAGTAGGCAGAACGCAGCTTGCAACATATCAGGTAGGCCCGAACCTGGCAGCCAGTTATAAAAGAGACAGCAGAAAGGCATCCATCACTGACAAATCAAGTATACAGAGCTGCAGCAGAAAGCTCAGGCAGACATCACGTCTCACCTGCTACATTCATAATGGGATTTGTGCATTTTATGGTATTATGACAACTCTTTCAATATTCTGGACATATGCTATAACACTGTGCTATTTTATAGTATAAAAAGTTATGACAAATAAGCTAAGAATTTAAAAAGGAAGGCAGGCCAGCAGGCAGTCTGGTCTCTGTTCACTCCCTCTGACACTCTCCTCTTCACTCTCCCAGGCTCTCCAGCATCTTCTGAGCTACAGGATCAGCATTGCTCTCGCCCAGAGTTGTGATTTTGTAGTTACTTGGGTGATTATTTGATTGATGCCTGTCTCCTTGACCAGACTTTAAGGGGCAAGAGTAGTGTCTGTTTTTTCTACTCCTGTAGTATTCCTGGGGCATAGCACGGGGCCTGGCAGGTAGTAGGTGTTCAATGAATATGTATTACAGGGATGAATAAACCATCAGAATCCTCCTAGAATGAACACATAGATCCTCCTCTATTTTTCTGTTTTCAGCCTCTTGAATCTAAAGTTTTTTTTTTTTTTTATAATTACAGGAAATTTGAGGAGAAAGACACACACGCAATTGGAAAAAGTCGAATTAAATTCTAACCCCACTTAGATCTGATTTGACTCTGCCTGTTTGGACCAAAGGCAGCTGTTTCAGGACGTGCGTATGTGTGTATGTATCTCCCAGAATTGCTATCTCATGAATCCCCAGCTTGGTGGAGACGAGAGTCCCTTCCTTCCTGACCCTGGTCTCCCCAGCACCCTCTGGTTAAACAGTGTTCTAGGCTGGTGAGCAGAGACGCCTTCATATGCTGCCACAGAGCTTCTGCCAGCAGTTGCCTTTCTGTCGCAATAATCCCCGTTGGTTAGTGAAGGGGACTCGCCTTGCTTCCTGTATCAATGCTCCATCTGTTATTTGTTTTGGTCACTAAAGTCTTTCTTTCCTCTCTAAGCTGAATTACAGATAATCTCCTACAGTTAGATGATGTCTGGCATGTTCTGAGGTCACTAAAGTGATCCAGTCCTGTGCTGCTTGGGTATCCACTTGCTGCCCTAGGATGTTAGCCCTCCCAGGCCTTGAGCTCCCCTTAGCATCTTCGTACGCTAAGCTAAATACATATCACAAGTTGGCAGGCAAAATTCCTACCAAGAGAAGGGGGACATTTTGCCAGAGAGTCTGGAATGGAGTTGAATGAAGCTGTTTTTTTGGCAACCCCCCAGGGCCTCAGATCATTTAACTGCGTTAGACAGCTGCTGAGAGAAAAATACCTGAAAAAGTAATAAGGACTATCTCTATTTTAGTGCATGTCTTTCCCAGGAATAGAGTCTCTCTCCTGCTGAGTGGGAGGCTCAGTGAAGGCCTGAGAAAGAACTGCAGTCTGGGAATCAGAGGATCTGAGCATCTGTCCTGGCTGTTGGGGCCTCAATCTGACTCTAGAAAAGTAATTCTCTACATTTCAGGACATCAGAATTTCATCCTTTCTAAGGAGCGCATCATGATGTTACAGAAATAAATGAAGAAATGTTTAGAAATTGTTCTCCTTAATCCTGGAGACTGAAAAATGCCCAGTAAATTCAGTCCTGGGATTAGCAATACGGCCATGGGAAGTATGTAAGAAGCTCTTTGCCTGACGTCCATTTTCATCACAGGGGACTCAGCTGCCAGATATTTTTCCTGCCGCTGGCCAGGGCAGCTCAGACTGGCTTGGCTTTCTCATGCCCCTCCTGGCTTGGAGCCCTTCCTGCAGATGGCAGAAGGAGCAATCCAGTGGTCAGCCACAAATAGGGGGATCTGGGAAGATTTTTATTCTTACTGGCACTCCTCCCAAAGGCAACGGGAAGCAAAGGTTCACCAATTTCCCAAACAGGGACGAGTTCTTTGGCCCCTGAGGAGAGGTTCATTCTGGAAACTGAGACACTGGTGGACATTGTTGGTCAAAGCGTGGGGTGGGGCTTTTTTCTTACTGTACCTTTTTCCCTCTAGGATAAAGAGATACCTGCCTACTCTGGGAACCTCATTCCATCAGTCCACCCAAAGATGGAGGTGAGGTGAAGGATTTCCTAGGGATCTCTGAGAGAAGACATCAGTTTAAAATGGAGATTCAAGAGCAGCCTAGGACACATTCGTCTTGGGGATAAAGACTTGGGAAGGCAAAGACTCATGAAGTCCATGTTCACCTACTCCCCATCTATTCCCTCCTTTCTACACCCCTATCCAAGCCTCGGTTCCACCTCTGATAATAAAGAAACTGAGATATGGGTTGTATGGAGCTATTGTAGGGAGCAAGGGATAAAGGTGACAAGGCAAGCCTAAGACACTATTCATTAGCATCACCAGGGTTTGGAGACAATTCAGCTCACCTTGTTGTCATCATTGTGTATTGCCTGGATCAGGCCCTCCAGCTCCTGTACAGAACAGAAACAGCAATGTGAGAGGGAGAAGAGTCCCACAGTCTGGGAGCCAGGGCCCAACCCAGCCTCAGCCCAGCCATTCTGACTTCAGAATGAAAATGCCTGCCTGACTTTTTTTCTCAAAGATATGGGGTCTCACTATATTGCCCAGGCTGGAGTGCAGTGGCTTTTCACAGGCATGATCCCACTATTGATAGCACAGGAATTTTAATCTGCTTCATTTCTAGTTTGGTCCAGTTCACCCCTCCTTAGGCAACCTGGTGGTTCCCTGCTCCTGGGAGGTCACCAAATTGATCAAGAACTTAGTGCAGGCACTAAGTTCTAACACTAAGTATGTATCGGCATAATAAACTATAGTACAGAACTCCTGGGCTCAAGTGATCCTCCCGCCTCAGCCTCTAGAACAGCTGGGATTACAGACATGTGCTGCCACACCTGGCTGACTCTTCTTTGTAAACTCAACTCCTGCTTTAAGAACAAGAAAGAAAATTTAACCATAACACTAAGCTTCAGAATTTGGGGAGAAGGAACAGTTCCCAAGAGGCCTGTCCACGGCCTTCACAAATGGATGTGGTTCTGTTCACTCCAAAAAGCCACCATGGGAGGACAATTCTGCAGGTAACAGGCTTCAAAGGTCATCTGCTGGCCGACCCTGACCTCCTCTACAATTGTAGGAAGAAGCTCAACTCCATAGACACTTCCAGGTGCAAACAAATTTACACAGTGGGATGTTGAGGGCCACCCTGGGTATAGACATCATCTCCATAAATTTTCAGGGAAGAGTCAATTAGGGTGAGGCCATTATTGCAGAGGGGTTCAGAATGATAAAAGGATCTTGTAGAGTTTCAGGCACAGTATGGGAAACAGAACAATAAAGACGGGGATGTGAAGACACTGAAATTGATGGAGGAGCCAAGAGGTACTCGAGGGAGCGTGCCTGGGGTGGAATTCTCTTGAACGCTTCCAGGCAGTTGAGAAGGATGGTGTCCCCGTCACTTTTGGCTGCCACGCCTGACTCACTGACACACTTGAGCAGTTGCCGGATCTCACTGTATTTCTCCTTCTCCACTAACTGGCGGGCAGCTCTGCAGTAAGTCATGGCAGCATCCAGCTGGAAGTCCTAGAACAGAACACGAGATGATGGGCTTAGGAGCAGGAAACGTTAACAGTGGGGAGGGCGGCAGCATTTAAAAGCTCTCACTATGCTTGGTGTAGATAAGCCATATTGATTGTGGTCGCAGTAGAAAACATAAATAGACCAAACGAAAAGCAAGCATCAATTCCTCTTTGGAGTTAGGTAGAACTTTAGGAAGCAACCCCAAAAAAACTGCAGCCAAGTATCTAAAATGGTACATTTAGCTTGCTGCGGTGGCACTCACTGAAAATATTCTTATCAAAATCCTAAGACTAGTTCATTTTCTCTCTAATAAGTCTGCTTTTTCTTGAGAAATGGGCATTGGGGGCTGGTATTTGCTACCCTGGACACCTGGTGCTCTGTTAAGAGGCAGGCGACTTAGTGTTTAGAAACAGACCCAGTCACTGAACGACTCATTCGCTGAAAACTGCCAGATAAACACCCTAAATCTGGTCTAGGAGAACCCTTATGCCACAGGGCCTGGGTGGAGCTGCCCCTTTGCCTGCCTACCAGGGTATCTGTGTGTGGTGAGCTCTGCCTGCCTACCAGGGTATCTGTGTGTAGTGAGCTCTGTCCAACATTGAAAATAGATGGTAAGAAAACACCTGACTAATTATGTATGAAGCCATTGATCACTGACACATGCACAATGCATGAATACCCTGCCTGCCCTAAGCTGCCTGCTGTCAGCTCCTGGGGTATCCGCATGGAGCTGTGTGGTCGTGGGCAGGTCTGTAGAGACTCTGCCCCTCATGGTCTCAGTGCCCTGCTTCAGCCCCTGCTCCAGTGCCACAGCCGGACCTATGTCCTTTTATCACAAGCAATAGAAAACGTATTCCTCCAGCCAGCTCCTATACAGACTGAGGAAGGGGAACAGCCCTTGCAGCCAGTGGAAAGTCCCTGGCTAGCCCTCCAGCCATGCTCCCTATGAGAACGAGCAGTGTTTCTCAGGGAAACAGCTATGGGGAACTGTCTGAGACTTGGCTCCTGGTATTTATTTGGTAGCTTTTGATGAATTTGTCATGGGTTACTTGGCTTCTGGCAAAGTGGCCTAGAGTCTTGAATTTGACCCAGTTCTATAATAGTCACCTCCTTGATTTCATCCCTAATGTGCGTGTAAATCTACTTTTCTTGGGATAAGAATTTCCTAAAGAATAATCTCTCCCGGAACTGTGGTCAGGTGCTGATTGTCCTCAGTATGATTTGAGTAATCCAAGTCATACCTGCAGAACACGGAATGCAATTCCAAAACCATCTTCTACATTTTTCCCTCCCAGCATGACCTGAAAAGGAAAGGGAATCATGCTTAAAAACATAACAATTACTAGAGTATCCTCTTGACCAAGAATGAAGGCCCCTATTTATTCAATTATTCAACAAATATTCATTGAGACCCTGCTAAGTGCCAGGCACTAGGGATATAAGAATGATCAAAATGGACTTGATCACCAGTCTTCGGTGGCTCATATTCTAGTAGGGAGGCAGCCATCAAACAAACAACTGAAATAACGCTAGACAACTGCAATTATGATAAGTGTTCTAAAAGATGACAACTGTCTGCCAGAGGTCTGAAACGCTGCATGTACCTTGCAGGCAACATCCATTTTCATGTGGTTATTTCCAAACAGGGTTGGCAGAGGCAAAGTGGTGATCTGAGAGGTCCCAGCACTTTCGCACCGATGCAAAAACCTGGTAACTTCCATCTGCAGCTGAAGTGTGTTCATATGCCTGTGATGACAGAATACGCACAGTCCAGCCTCATGAGGGCCCAGGAGTGAGGTGACTGAGGCCAGGAGACTGAGAAGTCGAATAACATGGTGATGGAAAAGGGAAATGATGCAGAGGGAAAAGAGACCCCAAATACCTTGTAAGCAGTTATGACAAGACCAAAAAAATGGTGATCTCGTGTCCTGCACAGACTCGCAATATTACGGTGCACTGTGGAACCAGATAGGGCCCAGTCATTGAATCAACAAGTATTTATTGAGCACCTATGTGCCAGGTACAGTAACACTGGTCAAGAGAGATGAGCCCTGCCCTCAGAGTTTACCGGCTAGAAGAGAAATGAATAGTAAACAAACACATAAAATAGTTAGCAATTAAGCCTCTGGAAGCGATAAATGGTAGTGGTAGAGCGTTTACCTCAGATATTATTTTCTACATAGAGGGACTGGCAAGTATTAAAGCTGAGAGGAATTAAGGACTTGGTGTGTTGAGAAGCCCTGAGGAGGCCAGGGATTGATGCTTAGCAACAAGAGAGTAGCAGGAGATAAAGATGGTGACATCAGCAGGGGCCAGAATGTACAGGACCCTTTCTGCCTACTGTAATGAGTTTGGAGTGTAGTCTGACTGTAGCCTGTGATGCTAATCCTCCCTCCACTCCCACTCCGCCTACCAGCTCCTCTGTAGGCTTTCCAGGCTTGTACTAGACACTGTCATCCAGGGATGATTCCTTTTAGATTTTTTTTTCAGGATTTGGGGAATGGACAAGAGTAGCTTCATCACCAACAGAAACCTGCTCCCACCCTTCCTGCCCCACACCAATGGTCCCCTGAACCTCCAGCTACCTTGACACATCAGCTGCAGTCATCTTCTTTCTGAAGAACGTGGTTTTCTTCCTTCCAGAGCTGCGGGATGTTTCTTGGAGGTAGATCTTCAGGTGGTCCTTGGCCTTAAGTAGCCATGACAGCTTCTCTCCCAGTTCTGTATATGACTTTGCTTTGTGACTGAAGAACCGAATACAGGTCATGGCGGCCCGAACTTGGTCCTAGAAGAGGAAAATAAATGTTCAGGTCAAAGTAGATCAGGGGTTTGGGGGTGGGGTGTGATGAGAATTCTCATCTGATTTCCACTAAGAGACCTCGTTTCCAGCACCCACTCCCACCAGCAGCTGAGCGGCTATTTTGAACCCGTCACCCAAAGGTCCAAGAGATCCCGAAGTGCACTGACTGGTGGAGCTCTTTGGTAGGACATTATTCCACCACCAAAGAGATGCTAAAAGAAGATATTTCTGATTCTCCACTCAAATCGGCTTTACTTGTACTTTGGCATTAAATAATTCAATTTCTCTGTCATTTAGTGCTGACAATCCTCAGGAAGATTGGGAGAAACATGTTCCTTCTCCCTTCACATATTTTCTCTAAAAACACTAACTTTTCCAGCATTCCTTATGAATTCTACATTCATGTCTCATGCTTATCTTGAAACTAATATTCATTTCTTTTTTTTAAACCTGTCAATTTCTTGCTTTCTGAAGAATGCCATTATTGACAGGATTAAAGTCTACCTCCAAACTTAGGATGGAAATCCTAATATTATTTAACAATGCTGGAGAGCAACATGGGTTTGCTCTAGGGTCAGCCAAATAGCAAGGCCAGGGACCAATGACAGTCTCATTCCCTCATCGTGCACTGCTTCCCCTGCAGGGTAGGGTATCAGCGACAGAGGTAGGAGGCAGGAAGGGGCTGCCATTACCTTCATAAACTGCTGCAGCTCGTACAGAATGTGGTAGTAGTTCTTCTTCTGTAAATGTTGGCAGGCAGCAATCAAGTACTTTCCCCAGCTCTCCAAGGTTGGATCAATGGATTCTAGCAAGTTCTCCAAAGTGTGTAGCTTCCCACTTTTATAGCTTGGCTGGAAAATGCCTTCTATAAAAACTTCTGGAGGACTCTCCTGGAGCAGGGCAGGGCGAGAAGTCAGAAGTCTTGAGTCTGGTTTTGGCACTGTCTGGGATCCACTGTGAATTTCCTTCTATTGATGGACCTTCAGCATCCTCCCAATGCATTGCTTCTTAATCTTTTATGTGTCACAGATACCTTTGAGAATCTCACTCTAGCAACTCCTTCACTTCTCTCCTTCCTTTTACAGAGAAGCCCCTTGACAGAGTTATCCACCCTCACTGTCTCCAATCCCTCCTGTGATTTTTCTCTTGAACCCACTCTAATCTAGCTCTGCACCCATAACTTCCACTGAAACTGACCCTTAGGTCACCAGTGACCACTAAACTCTAAATCTAACAGTTAATTCTTGATCCTCATTTTCTACCTGATCGATCAGCAGCTTTTGACAGAGATGGCTTCTTCCTCCTTGAAAAGCCTTTTTAATAAGTAAATTTTTACTTTAATTGAGAAAAACTCTCCTCACTTGGCCTCCAGCACACTGTCCTCTCCAGATTTTCTGTCTACGTCTCTGGCTGCTCCTTCTCAATTTTCTTAGCTGATCCCTCCCAATCTCCCCAGGGCTTAGGAGGAGCCTACACTCTTTTCTATTTATACCCATTCTCCTGGTGATTTCATCCAGGCTCTTTGCTTAATATACTGTTGATTTGCTGATGATGCCTAAATCCCATCTCCAGATTGTTCATTCCCCCTGAACTCCAGAACTGTACATCCAACTTACATCCAACTGTCCACTCAACACGTCCACTTCGAGATCTAACTGAATGCATCTACAACTACATTCCTGCTTGTTCCTTGAAACCTGCTCTTTCCACAGTCTTCCCTTTCTCAGACTGTATCTCCATTCTTGTAGTTGTTCAAGTCAAAAACTTTAGTCATTTTTTCCGTCACACTCCTTCATCAAATCCACCAGCAAATCCTATTGGCTCCACCACCACCATTACAGCACACAGAATCCGGCCACTTCCCACCACCACCCTTGGACCACACTGGATCCCATCATCGTTTGTCTGGATTATTGCAACATATTCCTCCCTGGTCTATCAGCTTCCATTCTTACCTCTTGTCAGTCTAACGCCCACAAATGAGCCCGAGTGACTCTGTTGAAACCTAAGCCAGATCACGTTATTCCTCTGCTCACAGTCTCCCAGCAGTTTCCCTTCTCATCCCTCACAATGTCCACAAGGTCCTGCATGATTTGGCCTGTGACCTTTCTGACCTTATCTGATAGTACCCTGTCCCAGCGGACTCTGCTCTAGCCACCCTGGCCTTTGCCCTCATCACACCCTCTGCCTGGATCGTGCCTTCCCCATAGATCTGCATGATTCACTCCTCGTGTTCTTTGGCGCTTTACTCAGATGTCACTTTCCCTGGGTACCCAGTTTAAAATTATACAAGCCACCCCTTCCTCATCCCTATTTTATTTTTCTTCTTCTTATTCATAATCTACACTATCTCTTTTATTTCTCATGTTTACTATCTCTCTTCTACTATGGCGGCAGATATTTTTGTCTTTTTTTTTTTTTTTTTTTTAAAGACAGAATCTCACTCTGTAACCCAGGCTGGAGTGCAATGGCACGATCTCAGCTCACTACAACCTCTGCCTCCTGGGTTCAAGTGATTCTCCTGCCTCAGAGAAAACCAGACCTAATCTAAAAGTTGTAGGCCACATTTTAAGAAGCAGGGGCTCTGTAGGAGAGATGGAACACCTCAGAAGGGCAGCACCTCAAGAACTTCCATGCCATCCATTTATCTGTCCACTCACTCATTCATAATTGGTACTAGGTCAGGTGCCTGAATATACGGATAAGTAAAATATAGGCCTTGTTGGTCCAGATGGAAAGACTCAATTATAAGCAAACAGTTGCAATCCAGTAGGATAAATGCAGTGCCAGGGCAATGGAGGCTAATGCTGCTTGAGTGTTCTGTGAATGCTCAACAGAGAGGGCCTGAAAGAATACTAAAAGGATAAACAGAATTTTTTTTTTTTTTTGAGACGGAATCATACTGTTACCCAGGCTGGAGTACAGTGGCATGATCTTGGCTCACTGCAACCTCTGCCACCCCGGTTCAAACAATTCTCCTGCCTCAGTCTCCTGAGTAGCCGGGATTACAGGCGCCTACCACTGCACCCAGCTACTTTTTGTAGTTTTTAGTAAAGACGGAGTTTCACCATCTTCGTCAGGGTGGGCTTAACTCCTGACCTAGTGATCCACCCGCCTCGGCCTCCCAATGTGCTGGGATTATAGGTGTGAGCCACCATGCCTGGCAAATATGAGTTTTTTTTAAGAAAACAAGGAGGAGCAGGGCATTCTAGGTAGAGGAAACAGCATATAAAGACTCATGGAAATAAGACAGTACATGGTAAATCAGGAAAATTTGATTAAAAGTAATTTGATGAGTCTGGAATATAAGGTGCAGATAGGATCTGTGGTGAAAATAAATTAGAGAAATAAGGAGGCCTGATCCTGGTGAGTTCTGTAGCATGCTAAGGAATCTGGAGTTTTTCCTGTGGCCATGGAGATCCTCTGAAGGCCTTTTAGGGAGGGAATAACATGAGTCTATTTATGTTTTAGAAAGCTCAGTCTGGGGACAGTGTGGGCAAAGGGACAAAACACACAGGGAAAAGGCTGGGAAGAGAACGTCTTCCATGCTCCAGGCATTCAGGTGTAATTTTCACAATGTCTTTTCCTCCTCTCCCTACCTGCTTGAGAATAAAGGTAAGATATTTCAGTTCAAGGGTAACTATGATTACAGGAGATAAAAAGAAGGTTTCTTTCCTAGCTCTGACAAATATAAAGCAAGGGCACTGCTGTCGTCAGCTTATACTAAGCTAATGAAGTAGGCAGCTTAGCTCTCTGGATTACAGCTGTCAGAGGAAACAGAACTAGGTGATTTCCATTCTCAATTTGTGCCTGGGAGAAACAGCTTTACTGTTAAACTTGTTTGGAAACTGAGGAAAAGGAAAAAAGTTAGCAATTCAACTCCATATAACATGACTTCTACATTATTCTTGAGACCTGGTTAGTAGCTAAGAATAGTCAGTAGCTCAGCACTGGTAAAAACACCCTCTCTTCACTGTCCTGTAGGGGTATAGTCACAATAATTTTGTGAACTGCTGATTTCACTTGGATCAATCTTAGAAAATATGTCTATCTGTACATTTGCATTGGCTACTGTTTTGAATTAGGGTGGCAGAATGAAATTAAAGTCTGCCTTGAGCTCATTAAATTTCCTATAAAATTTGGTACATCTCAGCCAATTTCTCCGAAAGTTATTGTGGAACATTCAGATAAAAAAAGGAATGTAGCTGGGTGCGGTGCATGTGCCTGTAGTCCCAGCTACTCAGTAGGATAAGGTTGGAGGATTTCTTGAGCCTAGGAGGTCAAGGGTGCAGTGAGCTGTGATCATGCCACTGCATTCTAGCCTGGGCAACATAGCGAGTCCCCATCTCGAAAAAACAAAAACAAAAAAACGGGTCATGGTAAAACGAAGTCCTGATTGCTTATCAAGGACTCCAAAGACATAATATTCTTCAGTGGTGCCTTTGCTTCCAGTGGGAGGGGAGCAGAGGATGGGAGAGGAAAAAAAGTAGGGCATATTCTCCTTTCATCATCTATTTGGGGTTCAACTACAGGATTGGTGCTATGGTGCTTCCTGGCCCTTGTAGTAACAACTCCAAATGGACCAGCAGCTGCGTCAGAAGCTGGACACTATCCCAGGCCAGCTAGGGAGGCACGTAGAAGCAGTGACCTAAGCAATATGCCCAAGGTCATGCAAGACTCACACTGAACACCTCATTCCAGAGACCATGCTCTTAACCACAATCCGATTCTGCTGCATGTTTTGGGAGAAGGAAAGTGCCTTTGCTGGTGAGGGCAGATTTGGGATCCAGGCTAAGACTTTTCTTTTTTTTTTTTTTGAGACGGAGTCTCGCTCTGTCGCCCGGGCTGGAGTGCAGTGGCCGGATCTCAGCTCACTGCAAGCTCCGCCTCCCGGGTTTACGCCATTCTCCTGCCTCAGCCTCCCAAGTAGCTGGGACTACAGGCGCCAGCCACCTCGCCCGGCTAGCTTTTTGTATTTTTTAGTAGAGACGGGGTTTCACCGTGTTAGCCAGGATTGTCTCGAACTCCTGACCTCGTGATCTGCCCGTCTCGGCCTCCCAAAGTGCTGGGATTACAGGCTTGAGCCACCGCGCCCGGCCAGGCTAAGACTTTTCACACTCCCTGAATAATAGTTGTGCAGAGTCCTCTGTTTTGACCTGGCTCTGCTAGAGATGGCCCCATAGCTCAACACAGGGTTAAGTGTCAGGGGGTTATTGTCCCCCTTAAGGCTGAGTGGTCCAAGCCAGAGGAGCAAGGCAGGCACTGCCTTTTTGAGCTGTGTCCGTATCCCACCTTGTTGAGAAGGTGCAGAAGAGCTTCCCGCAGGCAGCTGTGCCTCACATAGAAGCTGATGATGGCCAGGTTGGTGCTATAGTTGTGCAGGTAGAAGAGGCATTCCTGGTAGTAGGTGTTGTTCATGATTTTCCCTTCAGGAATCACTGCCAGAGAAAGGCTCTGCGTCCGAAGGGTAGCTTCCAGCTCCCTCAGGGTGGCAAAGTAATCGTCATCTTGCTGACAGCACAGGAGAGTGAGAGAGAAAAATGAAACTCAAAAAGTTCTCGGCAGGCACTGAAAATATTGCTTACAAAGAATGTTTAACAATGTGGAAAAATGTTCACAATGCAGTGTCAAAGGTAGAACAGGCAGGATACACAATTCTACATATTATGATATGGTACAACCCCGATTTCATTAAAAAACATAACATAGAAAATTCACCAGAATCTTAACACTAATTAGTCTGTGTATGGGATTATATGTCACATGTCATTTTTATCTTTTTAAACATCTTTTTTTTTTTTTTTTAATGCATCTATTACTTATCTAACCACATATAGTTACTTATCTAACTATATGTGATGGAAAAAAAATTTTTTTTTTTTTTTTTTTGAGATGGAGTCTCGCTCTGTCACCCAGGCTGGAGTGCAGTGGCCGGATCTCAGCTCACTGCAAGCTCTGCCTCCCGGGTTTACGCCATTCTCCTGCCTCAGCCTCCTGAGTAGCTGGGACTACAGGCGCCCGCTACCTCGCCCGGCTAGTTTTTTGTATTTTTTAGTAGAGACGGGGTTTCAACAGGTTAGCCAGGATGGTTTCGATCTCCTGACCTCGTGATCCGCCCGTCTCGGCCTCCCAAAGTGCTGGGATTACAGGCTTGAGCCACCGCGCCCGGCCGGAAAAAAATTTTTTAACTTGGTTGACGCTAAGCCAGGACTGACACTGTTAGCTGAATTTCTGCTGATTCTTTTCCCAGGTCATTGCTATTCCTGGGCCTCCCTCCCTGAGCCAGGCACTCTTCCTGCTTTGTTCTTACCAAGGATATGAGGGGCCTCACTGTGGACTCCAGGTACTCGACTACATCCTGCACCAATCTTGAGCCATGATTCAGCTGATTGAGGTCAAACGGAGGCTTCAGACAGCGACTGAACTTCTCCCGCGCAGCAGTGAGGTTCCCGGCTTTGAGGCAGGCCATGCCCCAAGCATGCCACGCCCCGGTGGTATCAAGTCCAGTCTTTGTGGAGACCTGGGAGAAAAATTGCCCCTTATAGTGAGGGCCTAAATGTCCCAAAGACCTATTCCATTCCCAAGTTGCCAACCACCTCATCCCCACTATCTGCCATTACTCCTTTGCTGGCAAACTAGTCATGCCCCCGATTCTTCCCCACAGGCAGGACAAGTGAGAGACGGCAATATCTGTTTGCAAGGCTAAGCAAAAGCAACTTGCTACAGTGGGGTGGAAGTAAGCTTTGTCTTTGTCTCACCTCAACGCCCAGTTGGTAGTACTCGGCTTCCAAAAGCTGGTTCCTTAGTCTGGTTACCGCAGCTGGCTGCAAGATCTGACTCAAAGATGGCACGTGGCGATAGGCAGCAGCAACTAAAATATTCAGCACGTCTACCTTGCTGATGTAGCTACAAGGAGGAAAAGGGCAAGGCCATGAGGCTCCCTAGAATCTTACTTAGAGTAGCCGTTTAAAGGTTTCCTATCCATTTTCTTTTTTTTGTTTGTTTTGAGACAGAGTCTTGCTCTGTCACCCAGGCTGGAGTGCAGTGGTCCAATCTTGGCTCACTGCAACCACTGCCTTCTGGGTTCAAATGATTCTTCTGTCTCAGCCTCTCCAGTATCTGGGATTACAGGCACCTGCCACCTTGCCCAGCTAGTTTTTGTATTTTTAAAATAGAGACAGGGTTTCACCATGTTGGCCAGGCTGGTCTTGAACTCCTGACCTCAGGTGATTCGCCCACCTCAGTCTCCCAAAGTGCTGGGATTACAGGCCTGCTCCATTTTCAATATGAAAGTGATCATGAGAATTAAGAGATGAATAGCATAGTTGCCATGAGTGAAAGCTCTGGAGTCACACTGAATTCTGGCTGTATCACTTAGTAGCTCTATGACCTGGGGCACGTTAGTTAACCTTTCTCTGCCTTAATTTACTCAACTGTAAAATGGATATACAGTCATAAGCCACATAATGAAGTTTCAGTTAGCAATGAACTGCATATACAATGGTGGCCACATAGGATCATAATACCATGTTTTTACTATACTTGTTCTATATTTAGATAACACAAATACCATAGTGTTACAATTGCCTACAGTATTCAGTACAGTAACATGTTGTACAGGTTTGTAGCCTAGGAACAATAGGTCATAACCTAGGTGGGTAGAAGGCTATACCCTCTGGGTTTGTGCAAGTGCACTCCATGGTGTTTGCACAATGACGAAATCACCTGACAATGCATTTCTCAGAACATATTCCTGTCGTTAAGCAATGCATGACTGTGACAGTGGAGTTTCAAGGAAAAAATGAAATAACACAAGTAAAAGGGCTTAGGATAATGTCTGGAACTTTTCTGGCACTTAACAAATGTTAGATATTAATGTTTGGAGTGGGGATGCTCAAGAGTATTTGAGGCAAGGCCTTTACACTGAACGTTGGGGGCTTACAAGTGACCCATCTGCTTTTCGGTCCTTTTGAACCCTCTTTTGTGAGTGAGAGAGCATAGGTTCAGTGTCAATGGCCTGTACTCCTTGTCAGTGCACAGGCCACATCACTACCATTCCCTGGAGATGCTGCTGGGTGGAGGCATCCTGGTCCTTCACTCTTATTTTAGACTTGACATCTTCACTCTGGGCTAAGGACGGGCCCTCATTATAGCCTAGTAGGGCTGCCTTCTGTGGTCTCACCTAATGCTTGTAAAAACCTTATAAGGACAGAAAGCCCAGAGGGTTGGATTATACTGTCTAGTGCTGCTGAGACAAGCCTACACTCAAGGTTCCTGAATCTTGTCTCATAACTGCAGCAAAAACCTCTGTGGATCCTGAGTTATCCACCAATTACCTAGAAAGGGATTCTGTACATCGGTGATTCTTACCAATGTAGAGATAGGGGAGAGGAAAGCATAGTGTATAAAAGCATCGGTACTCATAATATTTTTGCATATTTGGGAAATGAAAACATTTGAAGTAGGTGGTGAGTTTATTTTTATGTTTTTAGAGACTGGGTCTCACGACATTGCCCAGGCTGGTTTTGAACTCCTGGCCTCGGGATCCTCTTCCTTCAGCCTCTTGAGTAGCTGGAATTACAGACAAGAGCCACTGCACCCAGCTGAGTTTTGTTTTTAAACCTATATTTATTTATTTGTTTGTCTACCAGAAGGGGGTATGAGTTAAAAACATTAGAAAAATACTCTGAAAACCAAGAGTTTGTAACTGATTTGCAAGGCAACACATATGAGGAATGAATTCACTCCCATCAGCAAACTGGCGCAAAGGGAAAGATTCTTAGAGTGGGCGTGTCTGAATGCAGGGTCAGAGAAAAGGCTGTTTAAATAGAAACCATTGCTGTAAACTGTCAAAGAAGCGCATGACACGTTGGGGTGAGTCAGAATCCGATTAAAGTGAGGACTTCTTACTTTCTGCTGCCCTCAGCCTAAAAATGGATATTTCCTCTATATTACATTTTAAAGGAAATACAGGACTTGATGTGAAGTTTGTTTTCCCCCAATCTAAGTATCTTTTTCTTTTTTCATTTACCTTACTGATATTTGAGATATATTTGAATATATTTTTATTTTTGCCTTAAGTGTTTTTCATGTTTCCTTTGTTTTCCACCTTTTGGTATGTGGAAAGGTTTCTGTTTTTTTCCTCCTATACTTTTCTCATAATGGGGTAGATTTTTGATTCTTTTCATGGTTATTTCAAAAATTTAACACATATCTGTTTCTTCATTTATCAACTTGAAAAATGATGTAGAATCTATTGCCTCTTGATATAAAGGAATCAGATTAGTTCCTTTTCACTTCCTTCTACTTTGTTTCACCTCTCCTGCTTTTCTCGACCTTCTAGTTTTTGTTACTAAAAATAATACAAATTACTAACATTTTCGGGATACACGGTATATACCAGGCTTAGTTCTTCACCATCTACATGGATGATCTCATCTTACCCTTGTAACAGCCCCATGAGATCAGTATTACCACCCCATTTTATAGAGGAGGAGACTGAGGCCTAGAGGGGTTAACAGAGCTAGGAAGTCGTGAAGCTGGGATTTGCCATGCTCTATGCTGGCTGCTGAGTTTGTAGACAAGTATTCCGAGCAAATGTCTGAGGGAGGCAATGATACTGCAAAGAAAATTATGCTCCCTTCTCCCAAATCTGGTTAGGACTGAGTGCTGGGAACACACAATATGAGTCACACATCTGAGTGGATAAGCAGGGAATTAGGAGTTTTCATTGTCAGGTTAATGGATGGAGTCAAAGCAGGTTGTACAGGAACCGGAGGGAGGTCTAATCATACCTTTTCCATACACACTTCTACTTTATGACCCAGGTTCCTACCTGTGACACAGGAATAGATCAATTCCCAGAGTGCTTTTAAAAATCTATTATCCAGAACTCACTGAAGTCACAGTTTGAATCTGGTCAGGATTGGAGTAGAGTTTTGTTCAAGGCTGATCACTGGACGTTCAAGGAGGACACATTTTCTTTAAACCCCTGAAAGTCCCACAGAGACTAAAGGTGCTTCCCTACATTAACTTTAATGACAAATTAACCAATGAAAGTCTTTACTTTCTTTCTGACTGGGTGTAGGTAGAGTAAATTCTGCTTTGAGGATCTGCTCTGAAAAAGAAAAGGATGTCAGGTAGTATGGGGAAGAACACTTGTGATCTGGCAACACCATTTCGTCGACATTACAGAGATGAAAAATCTTTCAGCATGTCTTGTCAGAGAGGATGATGAGATAAAATCATAGTGAGGTCAGAAAAAGCAGCTGGCTAGAAACTGCTCCTACATACAATAATAGAGACTCATTGCCCTCTACCTGTCACAAAGAGCCAAGTCTTGGCTCTGGCCGGCTTTGACGAACATCATCTTGGCACTGAACAGCAGCTGCTTCATGATGTCCGTGAGCAGCCCAGCATCCACCTCCGGGTTGGTGAGGCCCTTGGAGAGCCTGCAGCAGTGCTCAATCAGCTGGTGACCACAGGCAATGCTGTCCCGGTGCAGATTCAGGATGGCAATGCACAAGGAGGCACTGGGAGCCTGGCCGGGGTGGAAGAAGGGAGAACACACGGTGAGTCCAGGGGCCAGAGCATTCTCCAAAGGCAGCTGGGTGGCAGAAATTATCCTTCCCCTTTCAAAAGGCTGAAAGACCCTGGAAGAAGGAACCAAATTCCACAAGAAAGCAGAAGTGGAACTAAACAAATTTCAGATGTTCTAAGTAGCACTGCCAAAGCTCTGGCTTTTAGGTTTTGTCATTTTACTGGGAAGAAGGGCACTGTGTCCACCTGTTACCTACTTCTTTATTTTGTTTTCTTGAAACAGGGTCTCACTCTGTTGCCCAGGCTAGAGTGCAGTGGTGCAATCTCAGCTCACTGCAACCTCTGCCTCCCAGGCTCAAGCAATCCTCCCACCTAAGCCTTCCAAGTAGTGGGGACCACAACTGTGCGCCACCATGCCCGGCTAATTTTTGTATTTTTCTTTTTTTTTGTAGAGACGGGGATTTCACTATGTTGCCCAGGCTGGTCAGCAACTCCTGAGCTCAAGCAATCCACCCACCTCAGACTCTCAAAGTGCTGCGTTTACAGGTGGGTACCACTGTGCCCGGCCTTGTTACCTACTTCTTGACAATGTCCATAGGTCCCCTCCTTTTTCGGGTCCACTAGTGCAAGTCCTTATTGCTGACTTGGACAACAACGGTCAGCTCACTTGTCTGACCACCTAGAGGAGTTGCTGCTTTAAGCCATGGACACACTGCTGCCAAATGAATATTCCCACAGCACACTCGGAAACCTTTCGTAGGTCCCTGATACCTATCAAGTAGACAGTCCTTACTGCAGAATGCAAGCCCTATATATAAATAATCCTTTTCAAGCCTACCTTTTATGAGCTCTCTATTAACCCTATTGATTCTATGTTCCCTTCAAATTAAACAACTTCCACTTCTCCAATCGTGCCCTGCAATTTTGGGCATGGTGTCTTTGCTCAGATGTTTTAATTTTGTATTTTTTGTCCTTCCCCATCCCCACTTTCCTCACGACCCCCAGCTTTCTGCTTGTCACACTCCTACCATTCTTCCAAAGCTCATCTTAAATGCTACCTCTTCCACGAAGCCTTTCCTGGTCTCCCCTTGTGCAATTCCCAAGATGTTCATTATTTTCTGCGTTAATGGATTTACTAGTTTAGCTCCCATATTATTGCACTATAAACAAGTAAAGACCAGGTGTGTTCACCTGCCTCTGTATTTCTCGTCATACTACTACACATCATAAAGAAACTTAAGTGACCATTGCATTTTATTGCTATTACCTGCTCATAGTAAAATTCGCTCCGCACCAGCTCATTTTCCTCCTCTTTGAGATCCAAAATCCATTCTACCTCATCTGCTTTGGGGACTCTCACCACAAACGAGTATGGAGGGCTTTCACTCTTAGAGCTGTCTAGAGCTGAGAAGAGAAATACCATTCACGTGTCATTCACTGGCTGGCAGTTCAGTCTAACCCAGTCCTGTGAGCTGGCATGAGTTGCAGGTAGGCACTTGCCTGCTATCTCAGGGCCCTTTCTCTCTCCTTGGTTCCTTTTGTTTGCTTTAGGACACCCTACTAAGCACCTCAAACTGTCTTCCCCAGGCGTAGACCTGGGGTGAGTGTTACAGCATTTGTCACATAACCTTCTTGCTTCACACAAGAAACCTTAAAAGGGGTGTGTTTCTCAAATAAATGGCTGAGCCACTGGATACTCTAAAAACTAACCTGTTGTGGACAGATACAGGCCAAACTGTTAACAGGGATTACCTAGGGGTAAGGAGGGATCATGGGGAGATAGGATGGTAAAGGGAAACTTAAGAAAAACTAAAATAAAATCACGTACTAAAAGTTAGGAACCAAATTATTTGGTTGCTGGCCTTCTCAATGCTAGAAGCTAATGGGCCAGTATAATATGTTAATATGATGAACTTCAGAGGAAACAGGCTGATAGAAATGCCAAGAATTTGCTTTGGCAAATAAGTTGGACGGAGTGCATTAGCTGGACAAGTATATCAGTCGCAGCTGACATGCTGAAGATAGAGTCAATTTAAGTACACAAATGAAGAGTCACAGAGAATGGGATTTGGCCTTACCTTCTGGTTTTCCTGAAGGCTCCCCTGGTACACTGAAAAGAGATAAAGAAAAATTATTAAATAAATGCCTGAGTCACTTCTTTGTTTTGAGCTTAGTAGACGCATCAACTCACAGTGTCTCCCTGGAACAATGGAGGGCTCTTTGAGGGTAGAATTGTTGAATGAAAGAGTCCCCCCCATCAATACTAACTGCCCATTTCAAATCTCAGCAGTATGGTGTGTGGGTAATTCCTCCCTGAGGGAGGGAGGCAGTGGTATGCTAGGGTCACAGAAACTGTAGAATAACTATGGTATGTCTTCCTTCCTATGAGATCAGTAATCATTATGCTAAATAATGACCAATAATGTTCATATCAGGACAAACAAAATAATGCTATGAAGGAGAACATAAAATTTGTAGATAAAACATGCATAATTCAAAGTAACTTGTTTTGGATGATTGCTTCGGCCCATATTCCTAGATGCTCTAGGAGTCTTCGGTTCATGCTCCTTTGCTACTAGAAGTAGTGGAAACAGTTGAGCAACCCTGAGCCAACAAAGAAAGTCTTGATCTGTCTCACTGGAGGTACGAGCAGGTTCTTAAATTTGTTACCAGGTGAATTCTGTGTAGGCAAGTACGGAGGCTCTTCTAATTATGGATTACAAGCAAGAATGACTACCTAGATCAGAGTTGACGCAAGCGATGCCCAACCACTCAGCAGGTGCGAACGTGTCCATTTGAGTCCAGCTGAGACCAGTTGAAGCAAGAGAGGCTGGAAAATAGGTGAGCTCGTGAACTAAGCTCAATGGCCTCTGTCTGGGGAAGGGCTAAGGAACCAATGTTCTGATTTCAGAGAGAACATCACGTAAGAGCCTTGAACACCACTTCCTCTCACCTTACTTTCTCTCTTAGTAGTTTCTCTGACCAAGGTCAGTGTACAAACACTTCAGTATAGAATTAATGGCATTTCAGTGTGGATGTTAAACATTTCTGGATTTGAAATGATCTCCATAATGAGACTCCTAGAAGTACAGGGACCTGGGGGAGGGTGCAGCAGTTAATAATAGCAACAGCCCTGCTGTAGGACACTCACTCTTTGTTGCAGTAACTATAGCACTGATCACACACACGAGCAGGGTTCTCTCTGCAGCCTTCCACCACCATTTTCTTAGTGGAGCAGGAGCTGCATACTAGCCGGCCACAGCGGCGACAATGATGACGCCTGTTAAACTGAGGAATGCCATCAGGAAGAGAAGAAAGAGGGAGGAGAGAAGGGGAGATTGTCATCAATCCATCTACACGTGGTATTAGCTGCCAGTGGCTTACTTATTAAGGACACCAAGTACTTGGGTCTCCATTGAAAAAGGACACACCAGTCCTTGCCCTTGAAAATTGAACATTTAAAAATATCTGTCAGCTGATGGGCAAAGGTGCCAAGTCATGGAGTTTTGCAATAGCTCCTGACAAGTTCTACTTGTGTATGGAGGCAACATGTGAAGAAACAGGAAAAAGTAGTGGGGAAGAAGTCACTTTCTGAGCCAGTGCAGATCACATTTCTACATGGTATTGATGTCAACGATTTAAAAGTATCCCTTTTCAAAATGCCTTCATTTGTTTTCCCCAAAGTTACTTTGGCAGGTGCCATTTGTAACACATGATAAACATGAAGCAAGACTTTTAGGCTGGGCGTGGTGGTTCACACCTATAATTCCAGCACTTTGGGAGGCAGAGGTGAGTGGATCACCTGAGGTCAGGAGTTCGAAACCAGCCTTGCCGACATGACGAAACCCCATTGCTACTAAAAATACAAAAATTAGCCAGATGTGGTGGCAGGAGACTGTACTCCCAGCTACTCAGGAGGCTGAGGCAGGAGAATTGCTTGAATCCAGGAGGCAGAGGTTACAGCAAGCAGAGATTGTACCACTGTACTCCTCTAGGTGACAGAGCAAGACTCTGTCTCAAAAAAAAAAGAAAAAGAAAAAGAAAAAAAGACTTAAAAAATACAAACACTTAGGTATAATTTAATTTTATACAAAAATTCTTAATTTGTATCAATCAATTCAGAATTTCTCATCAGTCTTTTCCAAATTACATACCTTCTCTATACATCCATATTCTGGTATGTGTAATACAGTATTAATATTATCAAGTTCATAGGTTATTGTAAAATTTAAGAGAGATACCTTAAGCAAAGCACTTAGTATCATGCCCGGAATATATAGAGTGGCAGTCAATAAAGGCCCACTGTTGTCATGATTAGAAATTCTTTCTATAATCTACCCTGTATGTAAGTAAACCTTCGATATGGTGGTCTTAAAGCTAGAGAGCAGCTTGTCATGCAAAACTCCTTTCAGTGTCTTGTCATATGTCTCAAAAGTCACAACCAATTGTCCTCCTTGAAGATTTGTAAGTTTAAATAAGGAAAATATCTGACTTTGCTTTCCTCATATATATATATTTTTAAATCTTAATTTTTATTTTAGGTTCAGGGGTACATGTGCAGGTTTATTGTATAGGTAAATTTGTAACTCAGGGGTTTAGTGTACAGCTTATTTTGTCACCTGGGTACTAAGCATGGTACGTAGCAGTTTTTCTTCCCTGAGCCTCTTCCTCCTTCCACCCTCCTCTCTCTCAAGTAGCCCCCATGTCTGTTGTTCCCCTTTTTCTGTCCATGTGTTCTCAGTATTTAACTCCCACTTATGACTGAGAACATGTGGTATTTGGTTTTCCGTTCCTATGTTAGTTTGCTAAGGATAATGACCTCTGGTTCCATCCCTGTTCCTGCAAAAGACATGATCTTGTTCTTTTTTATGGCTACATAGTATTCCATGGTGTATATGTACCACTTTTCTTTATCCAGTCTACAGTGGATGGGAATCAAAGTGACTTTAAAGTACTGCTTCATTTCATTCTAATAGAAATATAGAAATGTTATACCTCTTTTATAGATGAGGAGGAAACAGACACAGGGCAATTACATCAACATTGTTTTCATCAGCACTGAGCTGATGTGGCATACTGGGCAGGTACTCTGTTAAGTATGGTGACATGTATTATCATATTTAATCCTAACAGCTCTATGAGCCTAAGAATGTATCATCCTTAGTTTACAAGTGGGCACATGAGACCAAAATAGTGTATAGTCACACTGTCATTAAGAGGCAGAGCCAGGATTAGAACCCAGGTCCTCTGTCTCTGGAGTCAGTGCATATAACCACTGCTAGGTCACCAGTCTTACTGTTCAAGACATGGAGCCAGAAACAAGATCCACTGACACCTGGTGACTCCTCCTGCTTCTTTTTTATTATCTCATGACAATGGCAAAGATTTTAGAATTCACTGCTATTTGAGGGTGTCTACTACCTGTCTGAATCCAGAAAATACATTCTGATCAGGTCAAAAATAAACCCAAAGTCTTAGATTTGGCAGTTCTGAAAATACCAATATTCTCTTGGGGACAGGCGTTGACTGTAAACTCAGGCTCATGAACTAGAATTCTCCTTTACCTTCTCCTGAGGGTGACAGTGGAGACCGATGCTGCTTACCATGGTGAAGTGTTCCCTGCAGCAGACCATGCAGATACTTTCAGTCTCATCTGGTACCCACTGGTGCCTGGCAGGGGGTGTCGCTGGGGGCACAAATTCCTGTGGGGGCTGGGTTGGTGGAAAACTCCTTTCCCTTAGACTAGGGGAATGTACACTGGAGATACCTGGGAGGCAGAGCCAGAGGTCAGAGTAAAAGGTAATCAATATGCCAGCATACAGATGGAGAGGCAATGATAGAATCTCACTATTTTACAAACCCTTATTGAAATAATAGATCCAGTTAATGATCATCAGTTGCTGTTTGTGTCATAAAAGAGAGACAACTGAACATTGTGTGCCTCCTGATGGACGTGTACACCACCTGCTATCAAGTATACTTATGAAAAAATAATAAGCCTGAATCAAGTCCAGCTTCTAGATCTAATTACTAGTGTCCTGCAAATTCTGGGGATGAAGAGGCAGATTGCCACAGGAAGGCAGTCAGCAAAATCCAACATGTGGGAAGCTCCGGGGGACAAATGACTAGTCTCCACAAATAAAAAAGAGGTAGGGGGGATAAACAAGAAAAGAGGCAGGGAACCTATTAATTAAAGGCGCTTTCAGAGGCCAGTGCAGTGGCTCATGCCAGTAATCCCAGCACTTTGGGAGGCTGAGGCAGGAGAATCACTTGAGGCCAGGATTTCAAAACCAGCCTGGGCGACATAGCCAGACTCCATCTATACAAAAGAAAAAATTACAAAAGTTAGCCAGACATGGTGGTGTGTGCCTGTAGTTCCAGCTACCAGGGAGGCTGAGGTGGGAGGATTGCTTGAGTCCAGGAGTTCAAGATTACAGTGAGTCATGATCAGACTACTGCATTCTGGCCTGGATGACAGAGGGAGACTCTTAAAAAGTAAAAATTTAAAAAAGATTTAAGAGATATTTCACCAAATGCCAAGCCATGCATGGACATTATTTAGATCTTGAGTCTAGAAAAACCAACTATAAAAAAACCTTGATGAGACAGCTGGAGAAATTTGAATACTGACTTGATATTTGAGAATAATAAGGAATTATTATTAATTTGTTTCTAGATGTGATAATGGCATTATGGCTTTGTTTCATGAAAGTCCTTACCTTTCAGAGATTTATACTGAAGTATTTATAATTGAAATGATATGATATCTGGGATTTGCAAAATTTCCATAATAAAAAGCTCATATAGGCTGGGTGCAGATTATGCCTGTAATCCCAGCACTTTGGGAGGCCAAGCTGGGAGGACGACTTGAGTTCAAGAGTTTGAGACCAGCCTAGGCAACAAAGCAAGATCCTGTCTCTACAAAAAATAAAACAATTAACCAGGCAATGGTGGTGCGTGCCTGTAGTCCTAGCTACTTGGGAAGCAGGGGCAGGAGGAACTGACCTGCAGTGAGCTCTGATGGCACCCCTGCACTCTAGCCTGGGCAATAGAGTGAGATCCTGTCTCCAAAAAAAAAAAAAAGCTCATACACACACACACACACACACACACACACACACCCATCAAAGCTGCTCTGGCTGCCATTTATACAGATGCATGAAGCTGCTAATATACTTGCAAGGCTGAGCCCTCCCCTCAGCTTGGCTGGTTACCATGACACATGACTAATTCTCAAAGTATGGCCAGAAAAATGCCACAGTTTGTTTTATGATACATAAAGAAATTTCTTCTCATTTAGCAGAGCAGCATTGGCTGGTCACAGAAAAAGAGAGCTGTAAAACATGGTGCACTTAGTAGCACCCAGAAGAAGAGACCTTAGAATCCTGCTCCTTTGACCATTTGGCAAAACAAAACACTTGGCTGAGCTTCTTTTGGGAGTAGGCCATTGTGTGGGGGCTGGAGATCAGGGCACTAGAGGGGTGGTGAAAAGGGCGACTAAGACATGGTTGAGGCCTTCAAGGAGCCTGTGCTTTGTGTGTGACAGTATGAACTTGAGGGCTAAGTACAGTCAATCCTCATTAATACCAGACTGCATATTTGTGAAGCTGCTTATTTGTTAACATTTGTAACCTCAAAAACAATATTCATCTTGCTTTTGTGGTCATTTGCAAACACGTGCGGTCGTGAAAGTTTTGAGTCACCTAACACTCAATACTCAGATTCCCAGCAGGGGTTGTTTCAGCCTCTATACAACAGTGACCTGGCTGGGTGTGGTGGCTCACACCTATAATCCCAGCACTTTGGGAGGCTGAGGGAGGCGGATCACCTGCGGTTTGAGACCAGTTTAGCCAACAAGGTGAAACCCCATCTCTACTAAAAACACAAAAATTAGCTGGGTATGGTGGCACATGCCTTTAATCCCAGCTACTCGGGAGGCTGAGGCAGAAGAACTGTTTGAACCCAGGAGGTGGAGGTTGCAGTGAGCTGTAATTGTGCCAGAGCAAGACTCCGTCTCAAAAAAAAAAAAACAGTGACCAGAAGATGGAGGTGGTAGTGGACAGTGCGGGGTAGTACAAGAAGCTCAGTGCTGGGGCTAGTTGAATGGGATTTGAACTCCAATTCCGGGACCTGTTAGTGGGGGTGGCCTCAGGCAAGTCACTTAACACTTCTGAACCTCCTTTGTAGAAAAAAGGAAATACAATCATCTAGTATGAGCTGTTTTTAGGATTTAAGATGACCATCTATGTGAAATACGTGTATACATGTACATATTTCCCTTAGGAGCAAGAGTTCTGGATTTTCTAGTTCAGTGTGGAGACTTTATAGACATATTGCCACAAATAACAGTAATTGACTGTATGTTGAATCTTTTGAGATATATGTAAATCTGGAATGAACCAAGATAAACAATTAATAACGTTATAACTGGCAATGAAAAAAAGAAGCAAAAAAAAAAAAAAAATTCTGAAGGACAGAATAAGGCAAGACTAAACTGAAACATTTTAGTGAATAATCAGAGCCAGCTCTTACCAGGAGGAGCAGCAGGAGAGAACTCTGCCGATGGTGATCTAGGGAGGGTCTCAGGATCTGCAGCCTGGACAGTTTCTTGGAGGTGAATCACAGAATCTGTAGAGAGGGAAAATGCTGACAAAATATGGTTCTATAGTAAGTATCTTGATTCACCATCCTAGGCATTTAGAACAAAGCTCTGTTGGCTTCTCTGATTGTCATTCCATGACTCTACTAGGTATTAAGAGAATGGAGAAGGTACCTCTAAGCCCATAGCATGCATGTTTCTTAAATGCCTCGAAAAACAAACCATATTTAGGCATATGAGATAATGAAATGGACACTAGGATTCTACAAAATAAAACTAAAAATGCCCAGAGGGAAGTGGAAGACGTTGAAACGATGCCCCTGGAGGGTAGGGAGTAAGAAAAAAGAGCTAGCTGGGAACATCAGTCCATACTTATTTCAGTGTCTTCATTGTAGAATAGGCTGAGTCAGCTCACATACAAGTGATATCTGATGTGATCCTGGGAATAAGGCATATTCTCAATACCAAATGATGGCACTGAAGAGCCTGCTATATCAAGGCCAGACAGACACCATTTCCAGCATATTTTGTTTTCCACACCTTTATGTTATTATGCATGCAGTGGTTACCTACCACCTTTTAATTCTGGTCATTACTCTACTTCCTCCAAGACCAAGATTGCTCCTATATAATAAAGAGCTATCTCTCCTGAAGTGTATTCGTTCACTCTAGATCAACCCAAAATATTAAAAGGGGAGCAAATTAAAACTAAGAATGCAGCATGGCATTTCTTCCCTCCATGTAGAATCTCCTTTTAGGATGCTAGCAGTTACCTGATCGTTTCTCCCTCTGAGGGTATGGGAAGTCCAGGGCTTTCTCTGCGTATCTGGAAAGCAGTGAGTCCACCTCGTCCATAGTGAAGCCGATCTCCTGTCCAACCATCAGCTGCTGCAGAGTCTGCACAGCCACAGTGGCCCAATCCACCTTCATGTTCATAAGCAGCTGCTCCAGCATGAGCAGGGGGTTAGAGGACAAGTGGGAATAGCTGGCCCGGTGCTGTTCAGGCAGGGTCAGCAGAATCTGTTTGTGGGGTAGATCCATAGAGTAAAGAAAATAGTACACAAATTTCAGAAAAAAACTCAAGATTCTCACTGGGAAGGAGAAGGGTGTCTGAGAACAAAAGGTGCATAGCCAGCTACTGAAACGGACTTGCAGTTTTTTAGGAAGGAAAGTTGAGCTCCCCACTAAATTCTGCAGATGGTAATTGAGAAGTACCCCAAGTACCTTCACCAGATGAGAGGTTAGTAAACTTTTTCTATAAAGGATCAGAGAGTAAATATTTTAAGCTTTATGGTCCATAATGTCTGTCTCAAACATTCAGCTCTGCACATGTACCTTGAAAGCAGCCATAGGTAAAATGATAGTTGCATGTGTGTTCCAATAACACTTGCTTTACAAAAGCAGGCTGGGGACTGGATTTGGCCCATAGGTGGTAGCCTGCTGACGTCTGGCCTGGACCCTCCAGGTATGGTTGAGGTCTCCCTGACCCTTAGTGCCACCATTCTGTTTGTTTGAGGCTTTACTCAGAATGAGAAATACAAGGTGGTGTTAGTGGTCTGATGAAACCTGGTACCTCCTATGTCCTACAGGTAAACAATGAATCTAAGTTCTCCTTAGAAGTCACGGTCACTAGGCTTGAAATATGTTCACTGACTCTGTTCACTGCCGGTTTTCAAGGGTTCCCCTATTCAGCTACGGTGCATTGGGTGTATCTTCTTAAGGAACATGTTATGTGGTTTAACTCTTAGTAAGTGGGTCAGTGGTTATATTTATGGTTCTCCTAGCACTCGTTCTATTTGTGGGGTAGTATATAGGAGTGCCAGGCAGAATAATTAGAAGAATGCCAGAGGGCCCTAACTCTCCTCAAACTCTGCTTCACTGGATTACTATTTCTAGCTGGTGGTTTCTTCTATTAATGTCTCCAAGGTTATACATCAAAGGTAAGAGCTTATCTCACCTAATTACATAGACAACTAACCCTCTTCCACTAGCACAGACAAGTTTTTCAAGCAGTCGTTTTAAATCCTCACATCAGAAGCCCTTTGGAAGATGTCCAGTCCCTATCCCAAGACCAGTTTTAATTAATCTGGGGTCGAGGTGAATAACCTGGTATTTTTTTTTTAAGTCCAGGTGATTCTGATATATTGTCAGAATTGAGAAGCACTGATATAGCAGATGCCATGGAAACCATAAAGGCAACTTAAGAGGACCAGGTAGAATTCACTACAGAGGCAGGACAGGAAGAGAATGACAAGTCTAGGAGACTCATCTAGGATACACTGGGCTGCTAGGGTAAGGATTTCATCTAGCACAGGCCAGAGAGGGCAGGTGCCTGGCAAAAGAGCCATTGAAAAGGCAAGTTCTGAAGAAGAGCTAGGCTCGCAATCTCTCCCTCAGATATGTCTTCCCAACACCTCCTTTTCCTCCTTACCTTGGATCCCACATACAGCGCCTGGATTTCACGGTGTCGGACAGCAGTCAGTTGTCCATAGAAGTGGGTGGTGAGGTAGTTGGCCAAGAAGTGAGAAGTGGCCAAGCTAGTGTGCTGGTCAAGGGATTGCTCTGTCACTTCAAGGCACATGGTGGGGTCAGGGATTCTTTGCAGGAGCTATTGTTGAAGGGTAGAAGAGGAAGGTGAGGCATGCAGGAGAGCTCTTAGATCAGCCTTGTTTTGTTTGAGAAAGGAATGTTTAGGTTTACGCATTTTGGACTAATCCTTTCTCTGTACTCGCTTTTTTTTTAAAACCACCTCTGTAGTTTCACAAATGCCATGGCTTTGACAGGACCAGAATTCAGCAGAATTCTGGACTCAGCTGCCCCATCTGGCACCTAATGCAAGGCTAGGCCCCTTCTTCTCAAGATGACTATAACCAGCTCCTGAAGGACCTGAAGAGGCATATCTGAGATTGCATGGGATTCAACATGAAAACAAAGCCATCTGATTTGACTAATCTTCTTGTCCCACCCCAGAAGAAAAATGGAAAGAACTGGGGGCTTACTTGCAGAGCCTTGTCATGATCTCTTCTTTCTAGAAGGTGGAGAAGATGCTTTTGATGAAGGTTGATTAAATGTTCTCTTGGAATGGGGTACAGGCAGCCCCACTCTTCACACAGCTCATACTCCTGGAAGGAAACACACACACCTTCAATCCCTTTACATGACTGCCTGATTCTTCTTAGCAGTCTTGAGTCTACAAAGCCCCAGGAATGTTTATAAGTGCTGA
The DNA here is from genome assembly GCF_002776525.5 of Piliocolobus tephrosceles. Taxonomy (NCBI): domain Eukaryota; kingdom Metazoa; phylum Chordata; class Mammalia; order Primates; family Cercopithecidae; genus Piliocolobus; species Piliocolobus tephrosceles. Next base: position 38,752,063 of record NC_045439.1, on the reverse strand, counting down.
TGGGAACTTCACTATGATGAAAATGATTGAAGCAGGCTTACTGTTCATATCACTTTCCTCTTAGCTCTACTGTGAAAAAATAGCAGATGATATGTGGCAACAGACACTTGGTGTCAACCCTGGGGAGATTCTAAGGAAGTGGGAAAGACTGAAAAGACTCTGTTTAAAGGACATAGCACCCATGCTGTAAGAATGGGCAGGCTCAACGTTGTCAGACTTTTAAGTTACAAAACTTTTTTTAAAATCATAAAATTTCTGTATTTTAAAATTTTGGCAATAAAGTCAGTATGAAAAAATAAAAATTCTGTAGACCAATACTATAAAGGCCAAATACACATATTGGTGGTTGGATTCTACTCATGTTCCCCCTCGCTACCCCCCAACCACAATTTGTGAACTGTAGATGAAGTTTCAGAGAACAGAATTCCTAGGGCTTTGTTCAAATATTCCCACATAGGGGTGTCTGGAATGTCCTCCCCCCACAACCCTGCCTAGGACTGCCTTCTTCAGGATGCTTCCTTATTTCTCAGGCTATGTTAGGTGCCCTGTCTGTGCTCCCACAATCTGAGCTTACTTCTGTCATTTGTATATTATATTGCAGTCACCTAGGGATGCATCTTACATCACCTCTCTCCCCAAAATGTGAGCCACTCCAGGGCAAGGACAGCTTAACTATTTTTGTTTCACCATCATTTAGCACAGTGACTGGCAATAGGCATGCAATAAGTATTTCTTGAATGAACGAACATTTGAACGAGCATCTACAGTCAACTTCTTAAAAGGTAGACAAAATCCTACTTAGCACTCGGAAGTCTAATAAACATGAACAGATCTTCAAATTTATTAGTAATCATGTAAATTAAAACAACAATGAGATACCATCTTATTGCAAACACTGAAAAGTTGGACAATACAAAAAGGTAACAAGGGGCTGGGCGTGGTAGCTCATGCCTGTAATCCTAGCACCTTGGGAGGCCAAGGTGGGTGGATCACTTGAGGTCAGGAGTTCAAAACCAGCCTGGCCAACATGGCGAAACCCTGTCTCTATTAAAAATACAAAAAAATTAGCTGGGCATGGTGGTGGGTGCCTGTAATCCAAGCTACTCAGGAGCCTGAGGCAGAAGAATCGCTTGAACATGGGAGGTGGAGGTTGCAGTGAGCCAAGATTGCGCCACTGCATTCCAGCCTGGGTGAAAGAGCAAGACTCCATTTCAAAAATAATAATAAAAATAAAGATAAATAAAAAGGTGACATGTTTGCAGAATAGCAGGAACTGCAAGTGGGAGTGTAACTGGGTTAAGTGTTTTGGAGAGTGTGTTGATAATATCCTAGCAAAGGTGAGGATGCTCGTGATCGATGACCCAGCAATTCCAGTTTGAGAAATACGTTCTCTACCTAATATACACAATGTAGAAAATTTCAGGTATGAACACAGGGTGATGATACAAAAGAGCCAATTGTATTATTCTCTATACTTATCTGGATTTTGGCAAATTTCACAATAAAAAAGAATGTGGTATAGTTATTTTTTTTAAAAAATGAACACTGACATGCAGAAAGGGGCTTATACAGCCAGCTAAGGGGTTGCAACTCTGAAAGCAGGATGAAGGGGAACAGCACCCAGGAAAATGGTACCTGTGCTTCTAGAATCATGTTCATGACAGTTGATGGGTCCTCAACACAACTGCTCCTCAAGGTCTGCCAGTCACACCACACGGGGGGAGACTGCAAACCCAGAATCTAAGGAAAGACAGGAAAATCCATCAAACCACACTACAGCTTCTCCTTCCATGAACAAGTCGCTGGCATGCCCATCCCTAGATCTCTGCCCCAAAGTCAGGCTGTCAGAACTTGCCAGAAAAGAGAGGAAATTGGGCAAAGATTATTTAGAGAGCAGAGTGAACCTATCCGGGAAGAACAAGCAGGACGTGAAGGCTGAACATGGAGGCCAGGACTGGGGCCTTTCACTAGTGAAGACAGTGCTCTCATGCTTCCCAGATTGTTCTGGGGTTCACCTGTCCCTTGCTCCTCCACCCCAAACTCCACCCAAGATATTCTTCTGGCTTGAATGCTCTGTGGAATAGCCTTTCATACAACATTTTAGCTCTGCATGAAAACTGCCAAGGAAGAATAAAAATAAACCTTTTTTCACCTGCCATTTTCACTGTCTCTGGTAGGGTTCCTGGACTCTGTCTGCTCCAAGGATATGTTGGAAAATTAGCATCTATTTTGTACTTGTTATGTAGCCATGCTTCCTAAATTTGTCTCCCTAAGCCTCTTGAGCTTTAACATAACAAACATGCCACAAGAATCTTTCACTTTTGAAATTGTCACCTTCATGCATCTTTTCAAAATAGCTCTTGAAATTTTGCTGAAATTTAAAACAAACTTTATAGAAGATATAATATAAAAAAAATACACAAAGGTCAAAAAGACATGTGAAAAAGCCTTTTCGGACTGTAATACACCATTCCAATGTTAATTTTGTTATTTTTACCCTCACTTCATACAAATGTATTTAAAATTACAGAAATAAGTAACACAGGAACCAGCTAGGAGGCCTCCCTGCTGTCCACCTAAGAACTGAAGCCAGATGCAAAGCAAAACCCAGGCCTATGTTTTCTGTTTCTTTAAGTCCCCCATCATACGAGAATAGGTTGGGGTTGATCATAGAGTGAGAAGCCCATTTCCTTTCTCTTGATGTGAGGGCCCATACCTTCTGATACACCTGCAGCTCCACCAGCTTCCTCTGTAGCTCACATTTTAGTCCATCTTGGACAGCCGTGTCTGAAATGCAGTAGGCCAGAATCTCCAGACATGACTCCAGGGGCCACCTGTCCACAAACTGTAGGGCCAGCCGACTTCTCAGAGATACATCCTTCACAGGAAACAGGTATTGCCAACCTTCTTTGTCTATAAGACAAAAAAGATGCTCAGAGGCAGCAAGCGTGGGACCTGAAGAGCTCAAGAGTCCATGTTACTTCTTGAGAAAGGGCTTTCTTCAATTTCATAAAACAGGAGCTTGGAGGATCCTTAAGATGCATGTGATCTTAACTAGTTTTTACACTTGGAACTATTATATGACAAGGAAAATGCTGTATCTCTACCCTATGTTCATCTATAGGTAAACCTGATAATAGTCATGAGACTTTCAGGAGGAAGAGAAGGAAAGAGAAAGGAAGGAAGGAATAAAGGAAGGACAGAAGAGACGAAGCTCTCCATGTCTTGGCATGCTGAACATATAGGACTGTTTCAGACTCACTTTGTCAGTGAAACTTTCCTTTTCCCTGTAATTTCCACCCTGTGCCATACATAACCACTTGAAAGTTATTCCAGATAGACTAGTTTCACTCCCTGGATATTCTCTGTCATCATGACTTAGATCTCTCTCTTCCACACCCATTTCACAAATCTGATCTTGGAGATACAAAAAACAGACTCCAAGCAATTAAGACCACACAACCAGTCAGTGGATTTCTCCACCTTTTCAAGGATGGATTTTCTCCTTTCCAAAGGGAGCCAAACCTCCTACCTGAAAGTCATTCCCTACATCACACCCAACTCTTGCTACAACACTGCTAGGAAATCCTAGTAGTGTTACAGCTCATTGGCTTTCCACTCTGGTCACATGTCAAAATTTCCTGGGGAGCTTTCAAAGCAGTGGTCATTAAACAGACCCACAATCTGCTTTTATAATAAAGTTGTATTAGACTGTAGCCATGTTCATTTCTTTATATATTGACACTGGCTGCTTTCATGCTGTACTGGAAGGGCTGGGTAGTTATGTGCAAGACTGTGGCTTACAAAGTCCTGGGCCTCTGGGGATGGGGCCCAAACATTTGTAGTCTACAGAATTTCACAAGAATTGTGATATACCGTGTTGAGAATACTGGTTATGAGTGCCTGTTTAAAGTCAGATGGACTTGGGTTCTAAGCTCTACTCTACCACTTACCACCCTGGGTAAATTTTCTAACCCCTCTGAGCCCTGGTTTCCTCTTAATAACATGAGATTATAGTGGGGCTTCTCTCTAGTTACCATGAGGTTTAAAGGTGATAATATACCCAGTGAATACCAAGTATTACCACTAGTGAAAAAGGGAGGCATAGCATTCTGCTCACCACATGCCACAGCACAGCTCAGGACAGCATCCTTTATGCTGCTCAAATCGTCCACATCTCGCCCGTACACTTCAGTGAGCTGAAGGGCCCGGGACCAATCTCTGGCCACCAAGGATTCCTCGAAAGCCTCAGTCAGTACATCTAGGGCAATGGGAGAATGTAGGCCCAGGAGAACGGTAGAAAGACTGGCCCAACCACAGAGATTCACTGCCAGACTCTGCCCCTGCTGCGAGGACTCCCGCAGGGGCTCCCAGGCAGCCAGAAGGAAGGCCTCAAGCAGAGGGAATTGTTCCAGGAGGCGCTCACACTCCCGGGCTACCTGCTCTGCAGCCAGAGGCACCTCCCTGCGGCCACGAAGTTCCTTCCATGACAAGCTGGGCTTGCTGACCTTTAACCTTGGGGAAGCCCCCAGGCAGGCCACCGTAGCTAGGAGCTTTGAGCGAGACTTAAGAAAGGCCAAGGCAGAGGAGGTGAGGGCTGGGAGTGATGAGTCCCTTGGGGAGGAACAGGGCTTTCTTTCCAATGTGGGGTTCTCAGTTGGCCTCGGGGAACTCGGTGTAGAAAGTGGGAGGTCATCTAGGCAGTGGGAGGCATGCAGCTGGGCCAGAGTACCCAGACGAGTCAGGAGGGAGGCGGTCTGTTGGCTTTGCCGGGATGAGCAAAGAGCAAGGGGCTCACAGCAGCAGCTGACGATGACCTGCGGCACACTTAGGCTGAGATTCTCTTGGGCCAGAAGGGCTGCCAGTCTGGAAGGAGAGAAGCAGAGGGCATACAAGGCTTGAATACACAGGCACCATTACCCAGTCTTACAACTTATTTATGCTTATATGAGCAAATGTAAATAAAAGTTCCTAATCGTTACACTCTTTTTTAAAACACAAAAAGTAGCCTATTAGACATACTGCTCGGCCCTTTGTGTTTTCACTGAGCACATGTGTGAGATCTATCCATATCCCTCTACAGAGAGGACCCTCTTTAGTTTTTGCAGTTACACAGTATTCCATTATACAGATGAACCATAACTAGGCTCCTGTTAGTGGACAATGAATTTTCTAATCTGTTGGTACTATATACAAGATTGCAATGAAATGATTTTGCACATAAATCACTTATCTATAATAAAGCTGTAGGATAAATTGTCCAAACTGGATTGCTAAATCAAAGGGCATATGAATTTGCAATTTAAATAAATATTGACAAACTGCCTTCCTATAGAGGCTGTACAAATTTATGTCCCACTTGCATTCTCTGAGAATGCTGTTTTCCTACAGTCTAATCAACTATCATGTTATCGAATTTTTGGATTTTTGCCTGTTTATAAAGTGCAGAGTCACTTAATTGATTTCATACTTAACAATATACATGCTAGAGGTATTGAGAGAGAAAGCAGGAAGCAAGGCACATTACGTTTTCACAGAGTTGTGTAAAAGATTCAGTCTGGAATAAATCCCCACTCTCTATACTAACCCCAAGCACCACCGCACTGAGCCCTTGGCTATCTTGATGAAATCATTAGGAAGGCCCATGGCTGACTGACTTGCATGGAGGTGGCTCCTACCTCTCTGGGGGAACTTGTCTTTCAAACAGGAGATGTGACACCAGTTGGGAAGAGCTCTGTTGCAGCAGAACAAAGGGATTTCCTACCTTGACCTCCACATGATCTGCAAAGGTAAAGAACATGATATTTGTTTGCACCACTGACTGTAAGAGTTCAGAGCCCTGTTTCCCAGAATCGAGAAAAAAGTACAGTGTCAAGATGAAGACAGTATTGAGATCCTTCCGTTAATTCATTCTAGGTAAAGAGTATTCTCAACGTGAACCTGACCACAAGTTTATCTATATCTTACCACTGCTCTAAAGACTTTCAATCCCAGATGAACTTCAGTGGGCACGTCTAGGCACAGACAGTTAACTCCTGCTCTCTTCAACCTGACTGAAGTGCATGTAGTACTTACTCTGTGAACTTAAGAAACAATCTGGTACTCATATCAGAGACTTGATTCCTCTGCTGGCCCCTCAAATCCACGAGTGGACCACAGGTCTGACAGAGATAATTTTGAGTCACTAATTCCAAGAAAATTAATTGAGTACTCTCATACAGCTATCTAGCATAAAGATGAGTAAAATAGCCAGAGATGAATAAGTGAGGAGGACCTCACAAATCTACTGTTCTTGGCTACTGCTGTATCCAGAGTCTTTTAATCATGCGTCTTTTCTCTTCCTTGCCCTGAACACTTGCAGCTGCCATGAATCTATTGCCTCTTTCTTGCTACCTACCAGGCTCAGAGCTCAAACTTTGAAGGAGAACTGCAGCAAGGGTGCTGCAGTAACTGAAGAAGGTGCCCAAGTAGTCCATCTGTCTGCTGCCTGCTGGGGTCTGTTTGCCCAGGTTCTTCTGGAGGAGCTGAGTCTGGATCTGCACAGGGTGGGCCTCTGCCTCTGGAGCTTTCTGGGCTGCCTGCTCCACCAGGGAAGAGAGCGGAGGAGTCCTGGGCTCTAAGAGGAGGATGGCAGGAGAAAGGACACAGGCTTTAGTCTGTGAGTCCAGCTTTGGGTCGATTTCTGACTGGATATGTGAACCGGGCCTCCTATGCACTGCCTGGGGCATCTGATGGCCGGGGCACTACACTTACAAGGCAAATATAAAATCCCAAGTCAGTCACTTGGACAAGTGATTCTCAGCCAGGAAGAGCTTTGGGTCTGGAGTGTATAAAATTACTCTGGTGTATATAGTTCTGTTTTTATCCTTGTCTCTGGGGTGAAACAACTTTATGAAGAACACAGCAATCTGTTGCGGAAGGGTTCATCAGTATTAATTGAGCATCTGCTGGCTATATTTCTCATTCATCATGAGAAAAATGTATCAGCTAATGGAGTGTTCACCATTCTTTCAATTGAGAGGTGGGAAAACAGGTGAAGTTAAGTTACGAGACATTGAGACATGCCCTGGCTAACTAAAGGAATGATAGAGCCCAGTTCTGGAGTCCAAGCCTCTGCTCCAAAGTGCTTCGTTACTCTCAGCTATTTCCTTTCCCCAGTTCGGCTTTTATTTGTTCCCAAGCAGACAGCCTTATACCTGGCAGCTCTAGTGCCTCTCTCAGTGACTGAAGGACCTGATCTTGCTGCTGGGAGAGGGTGGTGTGGCTGGCAACACAGTCCTCGGTTAGGCTGGGCCAGCTCATCTGAAGCAGTTCAGTGATGCTGCACCGTGGAGGGCCTCCTCCCTTTTCTTCCACACTCTCTATGGAAAGCAAATGAGAAAGAAAAAGTAAAGTCTGCTGCTGACCTAATGTTTCGAGTCCAGAAAAAGAAAAGAGAAAAAAGCAACTCACCTGATTTGGTTTGACTGGCTGACATAAGCAGATAATTGAGAATCTTACTGATTTGCTGAAGAACAACTGGAAAACCTCGAATGCCATCAGCATTTAGGAGTACGTGGTCTATCCGTCGACCTGGAAATAGATGAAGGAAGAGGGAATGCCAAAAAAAAAAAAAAAAAAAGAAATGTTTTCAGAGATTGGCACTCAGTCCTGTATTTACCTGTGAAATTTTATCCTCTCCAATATTAAGGAGGAAATATATGCTGTGCTATTTTGGGTGACAACCAGTCTACTTGGCTTATTTCATGCCTGAGATTCTAGAACTGCTGCTGGCAAGATGCCTCAGCTGTCAACAACATCAGAAGATTCAGAATCTCTGGCACTCCTATGGAATTACTGTCCCAAGCCAAATGGATTTGTCTTGGTACTGCCCTCAGCTGTGAATTTGAGTGGGGATCACATGTCTTCTTTAATTGCTTTAAGTGGTATCTTGACACTCCAACCACACTATAAACAACTTAATGGACACAGATTATTCCTTACATCTCTCCTGTACTCCCATATGCTCAGGATAATCTGGAAACACAGTAGTCACTAAATTAATTCCTAAATCAGTACATTGAAGAGATATTTGCACTCCCATGTTTCTTGCAGCACTGTTCACAATAGCCAAGAGTTTGAAGCAACCTCAGTGTCCATCAGCAGATGAATGGATAAAGAAAATGTGGTACATTTACACAATGGAGTACTATTCAGCCATAGAAAAGAATCAGATTCTGTCATTAGCAACAACATGGATAGAACTGAAGATCATTGTGTTCAGTGAAATAAGCCAGGCACAGAAGGACAAACACCACATGTTCTCGTGTATATGTGGGATCCAAAAATCAAAATAACCGAATTCATGGAGATACAGAATAGAAGGATGGTTACCAGAGGCTGGGAAGGTAGTAATGGGTGGGGGAAGATGGAGATGGTTAATGAGTATAAAAAATAGTTAGAGGCTGGGTATGGTGGCTCACACCTGTAATCCCAGCACTTTGGGAGGCCGAGGTGGGTGGATGGTGAAACCCCTTCTCTACTAAAGATACAAAAATTAGCTAGGCATAGTGGCACACCCTGTCGTTCTAGTTACTGGAGGGTGGGGTAGAGGGCTGAGACAGGAGAATCACCCGAACCCAGGAGGCAGAGGCTGCAGTGAGCCGAGATGGTGCCACTGCACTCCAGCCTGGGTGGCAGAGTGAGACTCTGTCTCAAAAAAAAAAAAAAAAAAAGTTAGAAACAATGAATAAGACCTAGTATTTAATAGCACAACATGGGGGCTATAGTGAATAATAATTCAATTGCACATTTAAAAATGACTAAAAGAGTCTAACTAGTTTGTTTGTAACACAAAGGCTAAATGCTTGAGGGGATGGACACTCAATTTTCCATGATGTGATTGTTAAGCATTGCGTGCCTGTACCAAAAAATCTCATATACTCCATAAATATATACACAGACTATGCACCCACAAAAAATAAAAAAAAATTCCTTATTGATTGACCTGAACTGTTTCAGTGATTACGAGCTTGAATAATATTTTATTTTAGGATATAAGTATTAGATGAGGGGAAGGGCAGATCACTGGACAAAAACAGCATCGTATAAGCCACTGTGTACTTTCTTTGAAGGACTATGTAAACATTAAAGGACATTTTAACCAACAGCTCAGAGGTGATTTGGAGGGGTGTAGAGAAAAGAGTTAAACAGCAGGCTTGACACTGCTATCCTTAGAACATCTGCTTGCAAGGCTGGCCCTTGGCTGGCACTGTGGACTTGGCTGGTAAGAAGTTTCCTATGCTGATATAAAACTTTCCTTAAATAATGACAGTGGCTCACTGGTCCTAAACTCTTTGTACAATGTGGTTTATGCTGAACACCTGCTTGCCTTTTGGGAACCTGGAATTTGCTACATGCTACGCAGAGGGTGTTTTTGTCACCAGTCCTCAAAAAAAAAAACCTTGGGTGGCTGGGCGCAGTGGCTCACGCCTGTAATCCCAGCACTTTGGGAGGCTGAGGCAGGCGGATCACGAGGTCAGGAGTTTGAGACCAGCCTGACCAACATGGTGAAACCCTGTCTCTACTAAATACACAAAAATTAGCCAGGCGTGGTGGCACGTGCCCGTAATCCCAACTACTTGGGAGGCTGAGGCAGGAGAATAGCTTGAACTCAGGAGGTGGAAGTTGCAGTAAGCAGTGAACCGAGATTGAGCCACTGCACTCCAGCCTGGGGGACAGAGCGAGATTCCATCTCAAAAAACAACAACAACAACAATAAAAAAATAAACAACAACAACAAAAACAAACCTCAGGCCTTGAGTCTCTAATGAGCTTCCCTATTTACAACACCTTGCAACTGCTGGCACAACTCATTGCTGGAGAAATAGGCATAGGCATGCCCTGGGTGACTCCACAGGCAGAGGACTCTCGGAAGCTTGCACCTCGTTTCCTCCAGATTTTATCCTATGAGCCTTTTTACTTTGCTGATTTTTCTTTATATCCATTTGCTGAAATAAATCTTTGCTCTATGATGATAGGCTGATTCTTGAGAGTTCTTCTAGAGAATCACTGAACCTGGGGGTGGGCTTGGGGACCCCAGACACAAGGCGCTACTCATATCATAACCTATTCACCACTTCTCCCTTTATATTACTAAGGCAGAACAGGTTCCTTTCTCCTCCACTACTCAGTCCTTCCAATGTTTGGTGCAAGTAGCAAGGACAGGTATGGGGAGTAGAACGTTGCCTAATTCTACCTTCATATACCTATGCCTTCACATACCTGATTTCTCTAAGAATTCCGTATGCATATTCTGCACTATTATTGACCTCAATGTATGATTTCCCTCCAACTGTGACTCATTCAGTTTTCCCTTACACCTGGATTACAAATTCAAGATGGTCTCAAGTTTTAGGTTAAGTGAAGTTCACCAAGGAGAGGGCATGCAGTCTTAAGGCTCAAATTCCATTGACACCATTTTAAAATGTATATTTCTTCTTTGAATTCACCTATAATTCAATAAAGAATTTCCCCAAATTGCTATGTCTATTTTGTCTCTCAACAGACTGTATTTATGCCATCAGATTGTATGTGACAAAAATTCATAATCCATTGACCATCTGTCTCCTCCAATAACTGCTTTCTTCCTTGACAATTTATCAAGACTCTCAGAAACCCATCTCATTTAAGAATGAAGGGATACAGCCAACACAGCACACTCACCCCGCCTTTCAAGGCTACTATTCAAACGCCGTTCAGCCGTCTCCAAAAGCTGCTTGCAGGTTTTCCAGAGCTGGCACTGAGAGCAAGCTAGGTCAAATGCAGCCATGGCAGGGGGACTGAGGTCTTCCAGAACCTCTCTCAGGGGAGCAGTGGGCTCCACTAGAGTCGTGCTTATCCAAAAGTCCTCCTGGAGTGTGGGGATGGGGTCTCCAGAGGTGCTGAGCAGCTTGTCGGTCACGTCAGAGATAGAGTAAAACACCATTCCTGGCCGCCCAGCAGTGGAATAAAAAGCAAGGGGTGAAAATGATTCTCACTACAACTTTTATTAGGTAAAGTAGTTACTTTAAAATTGTTTGAGGTTCATCTGCACAGGGTATCTTCTATGTATATTAGCACTATCATTATGGCCCGCTCTTATAGCTTCAAAACAGTGGCATGAAAGGAAGACCAAGAGAAACTCAGAGTGGTCCAGATGAGGGAGGGCTTCTTCCAAATGGGGTCTCAAAGTAAGTTCAGAAAGAGTGACATAGACCTGTGTGTGCTAATCAGAAAAGATCTCTAGAACACATTGCTAAAAAGCAAGGTAGACTGTAGTATTGTCCTAAGAGCCTACTTATATTAAAAACAGAAATGATGTGTGTACGTTCTCGTGAATAGGCATAGAAAATTTCTGGGATAATATATAGGGAGCAATATGTGATGGTACCATGGTATGTAGAGCCTAGGTCAGTAAGAGTTGTGAAAATGTGGAACAAGAGTCCAACTTCGAGAAATAATGAAAAGATGGGCTCTTTTGCAGTGCATCCAAGGTTGGGAAATCGAGACCTGTGAATTCTAGGGCCTAATATATATATATATATATATTTTTTTTTAGATGGAGTCTCGCTCTGTCGCCCAGGTTGGAGTGCAGTGGCGAGATCTCGGCTCACTGCAAGCTCCACCTCCTGGGTTCACACCATTCTCCTGCCTCAGCCTCCCGAGTAGCTGGGACTACAGGCGCCCGCCACCGTGCCGGGCTAATTTTCTTTTTGTAATTTTTAGTAGGGACGGGCTTTCACTGTGGTCTCGATCTCCTGACCTCGTGATCCACCCGCCTCGGCCTCCCATAGTGCTGGGATTACAGGCGTGAGCCACCGCGCCCGGCAGCCCTACATTTTAATATTCAACTTCACTTTATAGAACAGTAAAACAATATGCTTTATCCCTGAGTAATTACATGGGAAGGAAATAAACTCCTAACCATTTCCTGAAGCCAGAGACAGTGGCCATCAAAACACATGTTAAAAAGAGCATTCACAGTCTTCGTTGAAATCACACAGGATAAGCTTAATGCAGAAGGTCGAGTGGTGGTAAGTGAACAGCCTGGGCAAGGAGGATGGGCACAGCTGGAAAACTGGATGTATCAGGTTTGCTATTTTTCAAGGCAGGTGTCCTGTATTGAATTTCTGCTCACCCTCATGAGGAGCGTAGGATTTTGGTGGTTTCTCCCCTTTTACCCCCTCTCCCAGCCACCTCACCACTTATGGTGTTAGCAGGGAAGCCTGACCTGCTGCCGCAGCACTGCCAATGGCCTGTAGAGTTGAGCGGCCACTGCCAGTTCTCCGAATGGTGTTGCTACCCCCATCTGAGTTCTGGTTTTCAATCTTGTGCTCTACTTGGGCCAGTTCTTGGATCACTTCCTGGTAGCGCTCCATGAACATCAGTTCCCCTGAACTGGGTGAGGACTTCAGGTTGAACGTGAACAGCACCTGTCATGGGAGAGGGAGAGTGTGGTCTCACTGATTTAGGGAATATCCACAGATAGGAGATCTTGCCAACCATTAGACTGTGGCCCTAAGATGTCTTTGTGCTTTGTAGGGTCAGAAGGGCACTGAATGTTAGAAGAGCAGGTCATCTATAAAAAATAATTCATAAAAGTAAGAAAACCACCGAAGCCTCAGTAGAAAATAGGCAAAAGATGTGGACAATTTCAGAGGAAATATATATGACTAATATATAAATGGGAAAATATATTTTCCCTTGTCAGTAATCTAGGAATTTAAGTAACAATACCATTTTGCATCTATCACAATAACAGAGTGCAAAAATAAATCCTCAGGAGGTAGTGTAACATTAAGTATCACAATTTTTTAAAAAGCAGTTTGGCAATCCATAAAGCTTTAAAAATGTTTACATATTTTGACTCAGCAGTTTTTATGAGGAACTTTCTTAAAAAAAAATTCAAAAGGCTTAATGCCTAAACGTAATCACCTTGGCACTATATATCACAACTATTACAAGGTTAAAAATAATCTAAATCTTGAGCAACAGGGTTAAATGCAGCTACTTGATCAGACTATTGTAAGGTCACTAAAATCAAGGTTAAAAGACAAATGCTAATATTAAAATATAAAAATGCATGATATAAAGTTTTAGATTGGAAATAATCTCAGCTATATAAAAGTCATACATATTTTGGAGAAATATTGGCCAAAAAAGTAAATTTTTAATATTGGTTGTTCCATACTATAGGGTTAAAAGTAATTTTATTTTCTTGTTAATACTTTCTGGCATTTTCTTATATGTACAACTTATTCTGTCTGTATCCAGGTCAAAAAATAAAAGTTTTATTGAAAAAAAAAAAAAAAAAAAGACCATGGCTCAAGAAAAGGAGGAGAAGTGGAGGATATTTAGGGGTAAAATATCATGGGACTCCTAGTTAATTCCTCTGGATTTGAGCATTAGAAAGGCTGGGGAGGGGCTGGCTGGCATGGTGACTTGTGTCTGTAATCTCAGCACTTCATGAGGCCAAGGAGGGCAGATCATTTGAGGTCAGGAGTTCGAAACCAGCCTGGCCAACATGGTGAAACCCTGTCTCTACTAAAAATGTAAAAATTAGCCAGGAGTGGTGGTGTGCACCTGTAGTCCCAGCTACTCAGGAGGCTGAGGCAGGAGAATCGCTTGATCCCAGGAGGCGGCGAAGATTGCAGTGAGCAAAGATTGAGCCACTGCACTCCAGCCTGGGTGAGAGAGTGAGTCTCTGCCTCAAAAAAAAAAAAGAAAAGAAAGAGAAAGGCTGGGGCTGGGGAGGGTCCTATCCTCCTCCAAGGATCATAATTATCATTAAAGTGTAAGATCTAAAATGATCAGAGAAGGTTAAGTAAAAATTGTCCTATCACCTAGAGTTCCCTAGATTTATTCCTCAGCAACTGAACTCACATGAAAGAACAATTCTGATCTACATGTTAAGTAGATAAACTACCAAATACTTTACTACCAGTAAAAGTATCATTAATATGCCAAGAGGGTTTTAAACATTAGAAGAGTACTGTTTTATGCTATTAAGTTTAATCAACAGTAGAGGATTTCATATTCCTCACAGCTAAAACGTAATCCTCTTAACATTCCTATGAGGTAGAAAAACCAGGTATTATATTTAACTCCAGTTTTCAAATGAGGAAACCAAAGCTCAGAGAGGTTCAGAGTCTTTCTGATTACCATTCCAGTGCTATTTTCTCTCTACAATACAAATATTCTAGTCTGCCAGCTCTCCATACTTCTTGTATATTGAACTGGCATTCTATTTATTATTGAGACTGGGCATAATGGCTCATGCCTGTAATCCCAGCATTTTGGGATGTCAAGGTGGGTGGATCTCCTGAGGTCAGGAGTTTGAGACCAGCCTGACCAACACTGCAAAACCTTATCTCTACTAAAAATACAAAAATTAGCCAGACATGGTGGTGCATGCCTGTAATCCTAACTACTTGGGGGGCTGAGGCAGGAGAATCAGTTGAACATGGGAGGTAGAGGTTGCAGTGAGCTGAGATCGCGCCACTGCACTCCAGCAGCCTGGGCAACAAGAGCAAATCTCTGTGTCAAAAATAAAAAAAAAAAAGACAGGAAAAGGAAATTGTATTAAAATTTTAAACTAGATAAAAACATGGCCTGGGTGCGGCGGCTCATGCCTGTAATCCCAGCAGTTTGGGAGGCTGAGGCAGGTAGATCACTTGAGGTCAGGAGTTCAAGACCATCCTGGCCAACATGGCAAAACCCTGTCTCTACTAAAAATATAAAAATTGGCCTGGTGAGGTGGGCACCTGTAATCCCAGCTGCTTGGGAGGCTTAGGCAGGAGAATCATTTGAACCTGGGAGGTGGAGGTTGCAGTGAGCAGAAATTGTGGCACTGTACTCCAGACTGGGCAACAGAGCAAGACTCCATCTCAAACAAACAAACGAACAAACAAACAAACAAACAAAAACCCATGTATATGTTCAGAGAAGGAGTCAAGGAGAGAAACAAAAATTTCCATGTTTTTAAGTGGTGGGAATGTGGCTGAATATTTTCTTTTACCTTTTTAAAACACTGCTATATTAAGAACCACAAACAATTCAATATCTTTCAATCCGCCCTGCTGAAGACTGGGCCTGGGCACATGGAAACCCCCTCCTGCTTCTGCTGCTTCTGCTTGATGCGGACCCCTGAGTGCTCCCAGGTGGCTCTCGTTGCACATGCTCCGAGCCTTACCTGATGCTAAGTTGTTCAGGGGCTGAAAAGGTATGGCCTAGGCTCCCCTTACCTGATGGGCTTCTGCAAAGTTTCCGCGAAGGATGCAGGATGCCAGCAGTGACTCAGGTGGGGAGAACATCATGGGGAGGAGTGAACTTTGAGGATGGGGGTGCAATCTGCTGTCCAGCTCATTCTGCCCAGACACGGCACTCAGACTTCCCTCTGCTGGGACACAAGAATGTGTGGGGCCAGAGAAGCAAGAGGAATTGAGGAAATGCTATATTGCTGACACCTACCACCAAACTTTTATCTCCTCAATGTCCTTCTGTAAAAGGTCTGTAAATAGGTCTTAATTTTTCCTCAAATGAAGGGCAAACCTATGCTATCATCTTTGAATACAAGATGTTAAGTGCCAACTACCTTCTTTGAGTATTTACCTCTATTTCTCCCTGTTGCTGGATAACTAAATTGAGAATGAAACAATCCTTTCCCTTCTCCCAGCTAAAATCTGGCCATCTGCCAACCTTGAATAACAACCTTGACTGCTCAATCCCAGCTTTACACCATGGTGTGTGGCAATTCTATACCAGGGCAAAGCTGCTCAAAGTTGGCAACTGGTGGAAATCTGCATACCTGATGTACTTGTGCTCGGTTCACTACTTGTACTTTCCAGGGATGGGTTGGAACCTCTGTCTCGGCTATCTATGGGTATTGGGAAGAAGACAGAAAGTCAATCATCAGCTCCTTACAGAGTAGGAAGTGTGAAGTTGGCTTGACAGCCAAGATCTGTGTAGTTAGAGACAGAGGACAATGAGTAACTATGACACCTGCTGCTCCTTCTACAGCAAAACACAAGCTCCTATAGACCAAAGGCAAAGGGTGGGCTGAATATGACAACAGGGTTCACCTGGGCAGTAGCCTATACCAGTGGTTCCTAACCTGTGGGTCTCAGAGCCCTACGAACTTTCAAGTTATTTTTAGGGGTCAGTGATCAGCACCTGCTCAGTAAGCACTGGCAGTATTCTGAAAAAATAAAAGCACAACTGTTATGACCAGGAAGTAGTAGGGACACAATATTTCCTCACACAGAAAAAGGTATCTTCACACTTGAAAAGGCAGACAACTGGCTGGGTGTGGTGGCTTACACCTGTAATCCCAGCACTCTGGGAGGCCATTGTAGCAGGATAGCTTGAGGTCAGGAGTTTGAGACCAGCCTGGGCGACACTGCAAGACCCTGTCTACACAAAAAATTAGAAACAAATTAGTTGGGCAAGGGGCCATGCACCTGTAGTCCCAGCTACTCATGGGGCTGCGGCAGGAAGGATTGTGTGAGCCCAGGAGTTCAAGGTCACAGTGAGCTATGATTGTGCCACTGCAATTCAGCCTGGGCAACAGAGCAACACCCTATCTCTATTAAAAAAAAAAATGTAGGGAACCAAAGTCTAAGACCTGGCTGGCCACGGACCATGATATTCAAAGTCTCAGAGAAAAAGCTTCTTCTCTTCTCAACACCAGGCTTCCTAACGTGCTAGAGCTTTCTAACAGAGGCTCACTATTTCTTAGCGTGCTCATTCGAGTGGCTGTCTCAGCCTCATGCAAGGGAGGCCCCTCAGTTCACTGTTTGGAAGCCCTTTAGAAGGAACAGCTGTAGAAAAGAGATGATGGATTGTGCATTCTTGTACTGAATGGGTCAAGTGGATGCAAACTCTGCCTTCTGACACAAACCAATTAATGTAGCAGCTTAAGGGACTTAGCAACTCAACCTTGAAGGTTTCTCTCATGGCATCCTCCACCCCACTCAGTATGCTCACCTTTCATGTTGCCACTTAGCTAGAGCCTACTGATTCTCTGGAGCTTGGTTCAAGAGTCAACTCCTTTATGAAATCTGTTGCCCTTACATCTGCAGGTCATGCTGATACCCTGTTTTAAGACATTTCTTCTGTTTTCAAGCAGGGCCTTAGGTCACTTTAAACTTTCCATGTATACTGTCTAAGCAGGTACATTACAAATTGTTTGAAGTCAAAAGCTTAGCTTGTGCCTCATTTACCTCCCTCAAGACACCTAGTACTGTTTAGCCCATGGGAAATCCTCATGAATTCCTTTTAATTTTTAAAAGATCAACACCAAAAGCCATAATGAAAACTTGATTCTCTAAAAATTTAATACTCCTGCATAATATGCCTGTATTAACTTCTCTAAGAAAAGTCCATAAGTGGAATCAAAAGGCAAAATAAAGAAAAAATAATAGCACATCATGAGAAAATATTTTCCTTAATGTATAAAGAGCTTTCTACAATTCAACATGAAAGAGATTCCTAAGAGAAAAATGGACCTTAGACATTAGGCAGTTTACAGAAAAATATAAACAGCCAATAAATATATGAAAAGATATTCAATCTCAAAACTAAAAAAATACTACTAAAGCAATGAAACATCATTATGATATTAAGTATACTGGTGAAGGTTTTAAAAAATCTAATACTACTGACTGATGACAGTATGTGCAAATAGGCAATCACATATAGCTTGCAGAACTATAAATAATAGGAGGGAGAGAAGGATAGGGAGAGGGTTATTAATGAATATAAAATCAGAGCTAGACAGGAGGGATCAGTTCTGCTGTTCTATAGCACTGCAGGATGAATATGGTTAACTATAATCTATTATATATTCTCAAAAAGCTAGAAGAAAGTTTTTTTTTTTTTTTTTGAGATGGAGTCTCACTCCGTCACCCAGGCTGGAGTGCCGTGGCACAATCTCAGCTCACTGCAACCTCTGCCTCCCAGGTTTAAGTGATTCTCATGCCTCAGCCTCCCGAGCTGGGCGCCCACCACCACACCCAGCTAACTTTCATATTTTTAGTAGAGACAGGGTTTCACTATGTTAGCCAGGCTGGTCTTGAACTCCTTGCCTCAAGTGATCCGCCCGTCTAGGCCTTCCAGAATGCTGGGATTACAGGTGTGAGCTACCGTACTTGGCCGAAGAAAGGATTTTGAATGTTCACAATACAAAGAAATGACAAATGTTTGAGGTGATAGATAAGATATTACTCCAATTTGATCATTACACATTTTATAAACATATTGAAATATCACTGTGTATCCCTTAAGTATGTACAATTATTATATGCCAACTAAAAATAAAAGGGAGGCCGGGCCCAGTGACTCACGCCTGTAATTCCAGCACTTTGGGAGGCCTAGACGGGCAGATCACTTCAGGTCAGGAGTTCAAGATCAGCCTGGCCAACATGGCAAAATCCTGTCTCTACTAAAAATATAAACATTAGCCGGCTGTGGCAGCGCGCACCTGTAATCCCAGTTACTCAGGAGGTTGAGGCACAAGAATCGCTTGAACCCAGGAGGTGGAGGTTGCATTGAGCTGAGATCGCACCACTCACTCTGGCCTGGGCAACAGAGTGAGACTCCATCTCAAAAAACAAAACAAAAAACAAAACAGAACAAAAAAAACAGGAAATAAAAATAAAAGGGGAAAAATAATAAGACCTACTTCATAGTATTGTGAGGATTAAATAAGTGAACAATTACAAATATAAGGAATGTAGAGCAGCATCTGGCATACAATGAATACTTAATATTAACTCTTACAGAAAAAAAGAAATACATATTGGTCTACCTTATTTTTAAGGCAACTGGGTAATATCTATCTATATTTTATATCCACATACATCTAACCTAGTAATTCTGCTGCTAGGAGCTTATCCTATATTTACACAAGTATGCACAGACATGTATAAGGTTGTTTACTACAGCACTGTTTATAATAGTAAACAACTTGAGACTTAAACGTACATGAACAGGGTGTTTTTGACAATGGAATACTAAGCAGTATTTAAAATGATAAGTGAAAAAAGTTTTCAATTTATAGTACAATACATCTGTATATATAAAAGGATATAAACGAAAAAAGCAAGCTGCAGTTCTCAATATATAGTATAATGCATGTGTATATATAAAAGGATATACAAGTTTATATTGCATGGAAAATTTCTGGAAGGATACACAGGAAACTATTAACAAGTGTTACCTTGAGGGAGTGGGAATAGGATAATTTTACAACACTTTTGTTGTCTTTGACCATGTGCTGTTTCTTAAAGAGTATTAGACAAGTAGCATTACACCACTTGCCTAGTGCATGGGAATGAGCTCTTCAGATTACCTGCCTGGCTCCTTCTTGTCCGACGACCCCGGCGGACACTGGGGTGCCGTGTGGCAGGCCGGTATCTTCGGGAAGGTTGCTCCTCTGAAAGAGCAAACCCAATAGGACACACAGGAGAGTGATCAGCTTTGATTTGGCCCCCTCTTGGCATAATAGGTGGGGGAAGGTTTGCACTGGGCTCTGAGACACGGAGCATAACCCAGTGTTCTACACTGGTTGCCACGGTGATGATATGCCCTGAGTTACGGGGTGACTCCCATGTACTCCTAGCTCTCTCCCATATTCCCAGGATCTTTCTCCCTCCCCACCTTCTGGTCCCACCAGTTCCACCCACCTCTCACCTGAACGATGGTTGCTTGTTACCACTTTGTATCTCCACTGGGCCTCAGAGAGAACCTTGGAAAGTCGATGCAGGCGGCTCTGCAGTCCATCTCTGCTTCCTGAGCAGCTCTGACCTTCTTGCTTTTGCTTCTCAGGGGGAATGTGGCTACTGATCTCATCCAGTTGTTCTTGGAGAAGCCTGAGGAAGGCCCCTATTGCAAATTCATCAGCCAGAAATCCACTGATACCACTAGTAAAGTGTTTTAAGTCCAAAAAGCTGTGCCTATGAGGCCCTGGGTAACTGTCTTTTGGCTCTGCCTTCACACAGCTTGGCACTGTATAAGCAAGGGTCTTTGGGACTCCCAGGGAACCCCGCTCTGACTTCCTTTCAGGATGTGCTATGTGCTGAGGGCTCTCTGATGGGGACCTCAAACCTAAGGGGCTCTTCCCCTCAATGTCATCATCCTCAGCATAGTCCTCAGGCAAGTGAGGCTCTGGGTGAAGATCAGCAGAGGTGATGAGAAGCAATGAGAAGATGTTTTCCAGAAGCTCCAGGCACAAAGAGTCAGGAATACTGCACAGATACTGTTGACACCTGGCCAGGTAAGTTGAGAAGAGATTTGCAGCACCTTCAAAAACATGTACAAGAGAAGAGGCCAGAGAAAGAGAAGACAGAGAATGCAAACATTAGAAACATTACCTCCCAGAGTCAAACATTCTCACAACTTTAGCTCATTTATTTATTTTTTAATTATAAGGGAACTGAGGTTACAGTGAGAAGAATAAGAGAGACTTCTTAGGATGTCTCGTCATGATTTGCTGAAAGATTTTGCTATTTCAAAAGTACAGCTCGCCATGGGCAGTGGCTCATGCCTGTAATCCCAGCACTTTGGGAGGCCGAGGCGGGTGGATCACCTGAAGTCAGGAGTTCGACACCAGCCTGGCCAACTGGTAAAACACTATCTCTACTAAAATATAAAAATTAGCCAGGCATGGTGGTGGGAGCCTATAATCCCAGCTACTCAAGAGGCTGAGACAGGAGAATCACTTGAACCCAGGAGGTGGAGGTTGCAGTGAGCCGAGATCATGCCACTGCACTCCAGCCTAGGCAACAGAGCGAGACTCTGTCTCAAAGGAAAAAAAAAAAAAGTACAGCTTGCTGAAAACTCATTATTTTGTATCTGCTTTGTGAATATTACATTGTTCTTCATCCCTGATAAGGACTCCATATTTCAGTTCCAGGAATGAAGGTAACATGCAGACACTTCACTCCTCAATTCTATTTCCACTTATTTTTACACTAAAGATGATCATGGTGAGCCGGGCGCGGTGGCTCACACCTGTAATCCCAGCACTTTGGGAGGCCGAGGAGGGTGGATCACAAGGTCAGGAGATCAAGACCATCCTGGCTAACATAGTGAAACCCCGTCTCTACTAAAAATACAAAAAATTAGCCGGGTGTGGTGGCAGGCACCTGTAGTGCTACCTACTCAGGAGGCTGAGGCAGGAGAATGGCTTGAACCTGGGAGGCGGAGCTTGCAGTGAGCCGAGATCGTGCCACTGCACTCCAGCCTGGGCAACAGGGCGAGACTCCATTCCAAAAAAAAAAAAAGAGATGATCATGGCTACCTAGATCTCTTAAGAAATCCTTAATAGGCAAAAATGACCATGCTAAGAGGTAAAGGTCTATTCCAAAGCTAGGAGAGAGGGAAAACTGACCACTAGTCACAGAAGGCAAGTTAAGAAATTGTAAATTATTAAGAAAAATGAGAGAGGATAGGACCATTAGGTTGGTACTTTTCACACTGTAGGCTATGACCTATGAAATCACCTTAGAAGGCTACATTTAAAAAGATGAAATAGGAAACAAAAATAATCAGGAGTGTGCTCTGTGAAGTAAGCATTGTTTTTAAAACTTGGTTTGTAGATCACATATATACACATACATATGTAAACACACAAATTATATACCTAGGTGCAAACTAGAGTAGGATGTAAAATGCCATTCCTACCGTGAAATATAGTTTTTAAAAAAAGCATTTGGAAAACAACACACTGGGTGATCAGACTCTGTTAAAACAGGCAATCACTTGCTTTTTCCATGTCCCTTCGATTCAGAGGCTGACAGATGGATGAAACTCTATCTCTGGGTGAAATAAAACCAAGGCCATCACCTCACTCCCAATCTTGATGGAAGAGGGTAAACACACAAAGCACGCACTAGCGTAGGTTGTTACCAGCTTACGTCAGAGATGGAGGGAAGTGCCGTACCTGGGGAGGAAAGAGAGTCATTCGCTGGCTCTGCAGCTGAGGTCAGGTCCTCAGAGAGGCTGTCTTTGCAGTCCTGGCACTGGGAGTGCTGGTGTGAGTTTACACAGAGGGCATAGATGGCATACTTCATGGCACAGAAGCCCTGGTAGAGTGTCAGGTTCTGACACTGGCTCAGGTGCTCAGGGACTGGAGCATCAACTGCATCTGAATTACAGAGAGAAACAGGCTGAACTTGAGAGTTAATTCATTCAGGCTGCAAGTATGGGTGAAGCAAAGAGATGCTGTGCCGTACTTACAGGTCCACTTGTAGGTTCTTACCCCCTCTCCTTTCCGTTGGTCTGATCTGTGTCACTTCTAGGGCTTTCCCTCTAGTCAGTATCAATTTTCAGTTTCCTGCACTTCCTTTCCCCCACTCACCTCTCTTCTACATATCTCATGACTTCTACATGGCATTATTGCCCAGGGCCAGGTCTTACACCTGACAGTGAGTGCCTCCTTAAATTTTGCACCTTAAAGTTCTCTCTTGCCTCACCCTAGTTGCAGCCTTATTATTGCCCTTTTTTGCCTTTTCCAAGTGTGCCCCGTGGGTCCGGGGATCAGATTTAAAATATTGCATTTCTTTGGAAGGCCTCTATACTTACATGTAGGACCAGAGTTCCTATTCCTATAGGAAATCTGCTAAGCAAGCTGCCTATCTTTCCAGAAAAAAACAAACAAACAGGGAATGTAATAATACTGGTTCTGCAGTTAGCAGAAGGTCCTTTCGAAAAGTAAAGCAACACCCAGGCTGCGAAACCTCAACTGCCACATAAGAAAGTTTGTGTCTCTCAAAGGTAAGTGTCTCTGACCTGTGTGGCAGATTGTGACTACACAATGATACATTTCTTAAGAACAAAAAGAAATGTATACATTCCACAATGTATACATGCATCAAGATATATTCCCAAAATAGATACAATTATTATTAGTCAATTAAAAATAGGGTAAAATTATATGGGGTGTAGTGATAAGTGCCTGTAGTCCCACCTATTGGGGAGGCTGAGACAGGAAGATCACTTGAGCCCAAGAGTTCGAGACTAGCCTGGGCAACATAGCAAGACCCTTTCTCAAAAGCAAATGAACAAAAAACCACGGTGAGAATTCATTTAAGAGGGGAGGGAAATAAGATAAAACTTAAAGAAAAAGAGAGAGCTTTGTAATGGGGTCTTGAATTTAAGCAAAGATCTTAGGTTAAAAAAAGGTTTTGTTCCTGTTTCAGATAAGAAGAAGTCCTTCTTCTTCTTTTTTCTTTTTGTTTTTTTTTTTTTTGAGATGGAATCTCCCTCTGTCCCCCAGGCTGGAGTGCAGTGGCACCATTTTGGCTCACTGCAACCTCCACCTCCCTGGTTCAAGCAATTCTCCCGCCTCAGACTCCTGAGTAGCTGGGATTACAGGCACACACCACCACACCTGGCTAATTTTTTATATTTTTGGTAGAGACAGGGTTTCATCATGTTCGCCAGGCTGGTCTTGAACTCCTGACCTCAAGTGATCCACCAGCCTCAGCCTCCCAAAGTGCTGGGATTACAGGTGTGAGCCACTGCGCTCGGCCCAGGCAAGTCTTTCTTCTAAACCTCCTGATCTGTTACATGGAGTATGAAGAGGACATGGGAGAAAAGGCACAAAATATGCTATCAGAAAGCTTATAAGACATGAAGCCACCCACTAAGAATTTGCATAAACACTGTCTGACAATGCTGTATATTCAGAGGGCAATTTCTAATTCTGTTTCACTGGAATGAGGCTGTAGTCCTGTGATGGTTCCACAAGGACAACGAATGCAGGACCATGCTCACAGGATTCCCTATACTTCGCCAAGAAAGAAGAGGAATGCCCTATATCCCATAATCTGATTAGGACAAACAGTGCTCATTTAGAGGAGACTTGTTCACCACCCTCTTGAAAGATCTCAGCAATCACATCTGGACAAATCTCATGCAGGAAGAAATGTGCAAGAATGTCCTAAGAGGAAATCTTGGCCAGGTCATTCCATTCCAACTTACCAGGCTCTTGCTGGGGGTCCTTGGCTGGCACTTTCTGTAAGAGCTTGAGAACATCTTCCTCCCTGAGGGCTGGAAGGTTTGTAAGGTGATGGAGAGTGTAGAGCACTGAGTGGCTGTCTCCACCGTGTAAATGACACAACAGATCTCTCTTTGGTATGGGGTTGCTGAATGGGAAAGTTGGAAGGATGGAAGAGAGGCAGTTTATATTATTGCCCGAAGAAAGATCAATCTCCATTCCCTCTTGTTTTCCTCTCTGGACCATAACGCCACGGGTTTCACTTCCCTACAAACTAAATTTTTGTTGGTTTGGGATGGAGCATAACATTTATTTACCCTCAGGGAGGTACATCTATCAAACCAGCTCTAGTTGTCTAGAAAGGGCCTAGAAAGGGCCTTTCAGGTCAGTAGGGTCTAGGAAGGTCCTACAGATTGAAGTTTCTAATTTCTACACCCTCTCTAGCTTCAAATGAACACAAGTTTCTCTGGCTTTACTTTGAGTAAGAGCCCCTTGCTACTTCTCCCTCTGCCCACTGTACTTCAGAAAGTGCCGGTGAAGTGGGTGAAGAACAAGATAGAAACCTAGGTCCAGGCTAAGTTACCAGAGAAACACAGGGCCTCATGCACAGTTCAATAAGCATTAGTTGAATAAAAGTGTGATCCTGGATGACAAAAGACTAAGAATGTGGATGACATTATGAGCTGTGTGATTTTGGACAAGTTATTTTATACGTATGGGCTTTAGTTGCCCGACTTTTATAATGAAGATAATACTGGTATCTACCCATAGGATTATTGTGAGGCATAATTGAAACCATCCATGTAAAGGGCTTAGAGCAATGCCTGGGTTATGGTAAGTGCACTGGAAATGTGAGCTATTGTTCTTTTTATTATTGTCATCCTAAAATTATCCTCTAGTTATGACCTGATGGTCATGGTGAAGGTAATAATTACTTGTGTTTCTTTCCTGGTTTAATAGCTGGAACAATTATTAGTAGCTGGTCAACATTGCCAACTCAAAACCCTTTATGTGGAAAACGCCTTGAAATGACCACACATGCGGAGTACAGGGTCAACTGTGCCCTGTGGTGGGCAGGCCCTGCCTGCACAGGACCATACCTGCTCTGCTGTATGCACCACTCCAGGACCTCCAGGTGAGCCCGCAATCCATCACAGGCATCCCTGAGGAGCTCATCACAGCCTGGGTCCTATGTTGATATGGGAGAAGAAAGAGATGCTGACTCAGGCACCTGGGGTTAGAGATTATGACTGACTTTAGGGCTGTGCATTCGGCCCAAGCCCAAAGTCCCAAGGTTCTCACTTCCAGAGCAGCCTGGGGTGCTGAGTGAGAGTTACCTGGGTCCTGTGCAGGGTCTGGAGCAGCCTCTTGGCTGACTCTAGGCTCTGGCAGTGTGTCCAGCCCAGGAGCACGAGCAGGCAACTGAGGGGCCTGAATTCTCTATCAAGTAGGCAGCCAAGATTTGGGAAGTCTTCTTCTTTCAACAATGTTAGTGCTGTTACCTGTAAGTCAAAGAAAGCTGTTATGGGCAGCTATGTGGATGAGACAGAATGGGTTCCAGCTTATTGCTCATTAGAGAAAGAAGTATTTTAGTACAGCAGGGAGATTTCTGACAATAACAGGAGTGGTTAGCTGGGCGCAGTGGCTCATGCCTGTAATCCCAGCACTTTGGGAGGCCAAAGCAGGTGGATCACTTGAGGTCAGGAGTTCGAGACCAGCCTGGCCAACATGGTGAAACCCCATCTCTACTAAAAATAGAAAATTAGCCAGCATGGTGGCACAGGCCTGTAATCCCAGATACTCGGGAGGCTGAGGCAGGAGAATCACTTGAACCCAGGAGGCAGAGGTTGCAATGAGTCGAGATTGCGCCACTCCACTCCAGCCTGGGTGAGAAGAGGGAAACTCTGTCTCAAAAACAAAAAAAAACAGAAGTGGTGAATTGAGTAAGATAAATGTTTATGAAAACACTAGACTGTGAGCTCCTTGAAGGCAGACACTGACTTCTGTTGTAACTCCAGCTCCTATTACAGTACATGGCACACAGGATGAGATTAATAAGTATCTGCTGAATTAAACTGAAGCTCAGTTGCAATCTGGAAGGAAAAGATTAAAGTAATTAAATTCTCCTGTCAGCTAGGCAACATATTGTTGCCACTGCCTTTTCTTTCTTGCATCCTCCAGAAAGCACACACGTACACATTTTAGTTTCTGCCAAAGGACTGACATAAAGTGACTGCAACTGTAAGTATGAATGGTACTGATTCTCAGAGTCTCCCTTCCCATGGGGCTGTGGGAGGGACAAAACCAAATGACTCAACACTAATTAGACTGCTTTATGTTGGCCAAATGAGTGGGAGAGAAATGAGGAATGAAAAAGTCTGGGGAGAACCCCTGGGTACCTCTGTGATGAACAATTAAGCTTGACTTACCAGAATCTGCTCGAGGAAGTGTTTGTTGTTGCTCAGGCAGTAGAAATAGGCCACTTTCCAAGCCTGGGCTGGGTTGGGATTGGAGAACAGGGCTAGCATTGCCCGCTCAGGATCTAGATGATCCGGTGAGACTGAATAGTAAATAAGACGGTTATCAGGAAACCAAGAGCTCTTCTTTTCTAAGCTAGAGCCCATTTGAACAACCAAGTGATGTGAGAGTTCGCTCTTTTAAAAACAGGCTGGGTTTTCCATACTTTATCTTAAAGAATCTTCACTTCTCTTGAGAGCTTCTGAAAAGCTCTTTCCTGCTATTGCTATTACTTTATTTTTTTCCTCCCAACACCTCCATCTTACACTAGAAAACCTGTACTTTATTTATTTATTTATTTAGATAGGGTCTCACTCTGTCATGCAGGCTGGAATACAGTGGTGCAAACACGGCTCACTGCAGCCTCGACCTCCTGGGCTCAGTGATCTTCCTGCCTCAGCCTCCTGAGTAGCTTAGACCACAGGTGTGGGCCACCATGCCTAGCTAATTTCTAAAATTTTTTTGTACAGATAGGAACTCACTATGTTGCAGAGGCTTGTCTTGAACTTCTAGCCTCACATGATCCTCCTTGCCTTGGCCTCCCAAAGTACTAGGATTACAGGCCCGAGCCACCATACCAGGCCTGTACTTTTACAAAAGAGCATTGTACCCATTTTTGGTTAGCCTCCCCCATTAGATGTCCTGAGCCATGTGGAAGGCACCAGTCTAGAGCCTCCAGCAAGGCTGGGCATACTGGAATTACTGAAACTAAAGGAACAGCAGCAAAGGGAACACACCTTTTCCCGAGGCTGTAGCCCTCGGTGGCTTTTCTGTGACCTTCTCTGCATAGGTATGGCCATACAGGGACACCAGGCCCCGGCTGGCCTTGTGCAGCAGGCAGCTGAGCAGCCGCTCCTCCCGCAGGGGACTCCCCTCAGTCCTGCAGGCCTCTAGTAGTTCCTCACACAGGAGACGCAACTCAACCCCAAGTGGTTCTGCAGGGCAACGCAGAGTATGTAGAGCTCCATAGATGGCATCGACTACCCCAGGGGGCACTGAATCAGGGCCCTGCAAAGCCCGCAATGCCTTTCGAATGAGGTCCACCAGTGCATTCTGCAGAGGCCAGTGACAGAGGCCAGTGCCGTCATCCTCCCCAAGCAGGAGCTCCAGCAAGGCCTGTGCTGGCTGGGGAGACTGCCTCAGGAGATCCCAGAGCACAGAGATAGCTTCGGAGCTGAGACGAGGAGTACAGCTCTCCCTCCTCAGATTTCCGTCAGGCACGGGGCCTACTGCACCCTGTGTTAAGGTCTCATACAGCTCCTAAATAGAGGATGAAGAGAGGGATGGGTGGTGGGCATGCCTGGAATGGTATCACTTGTGTGCCTTCATGCTTTCCTCTTTTTCAGTTTACTTATATAACAGTAGCAGTAGCAAATACTTAGGTAGTAGTCACTATGTGTCAGACACTGTTCTAAGGCCCTTTACACAGAAAAATCAAATTAATCCTTACAATAGTCTTCAGAGGAAGATACTACTTTTACTCCTATTTTATAAATGAGTTGGAGGCTGGGAGAGATGAACTCAATTGCCCAGGGCCTCCATGCTCAAGCTAGTCCCACCTCACTGTCTCCAAAATGTGTACTGGTGATATGAATCAAGGTCTGCCAACTCACAGACCAGGTAAGATATTATGCCCATCTAAAGGCATTTACATTCAATTTTTAAAAGAACGTCAGTTTTTAACCCTTGATCTAAATCCTAGCCATGCTTTCAGTCCATTCTTTATCCTTCCATAAAACCTTCTCCAATACCTCTAACCCATATAGCTTCAATGTACTTAAAATTAGTACAATATGATTTAATACATGATAGTGTGTGTTTCAGTCCTTCTTCCTCAGTCACCTAAAAGCAAGAACCTCTTGAGCCTATCCTCTGTTTGCAGGGTGAAGGTACAGGGAGAGAAGGGGGTGAGAAGTAGGTTATTTCCCACACTTGAGCACCATGCCTATAGATGGTGCTCAATGATGCCTCTTCACTCACCGCCTGAGAGATGGACTGCAAGACCATGAGTCCTTTACCTAATACAAGTGAAAGTCCCTCTCTTAAATCCTACTGTAACTATGTCTTTAATTAACTGGTGGCAGGGTCATTAAGAAAGTATTGGTCCTCAGAGCATATCTCAGGCACTGAAGTAGTAACTGATACATGTTATAATGATATAATTAAGACTTGATGTGAATCTACCCCCAGAAGGTTGTGATGAGAATTAACTCTAACACATTCAGTGAACCTGTTATAGAAAAGATAGTCAATGAATACTAGTTCCTTGTCCTCTCCATATTCCCTGCTATCTATTAATAAATCTTTAATTCCCAGTTATACTTGGTACTTCTGGACAGCCACCTCAAAAATTCTAAAATCATATAAGTTTACCCTAACTCTAAACTCTCCTCAAAGGAGCTTCAGTGTTGCCTTGCCTGAGAACAAAGTATAGGCAACATCTTGGAGACCTGTCTCTTCTGGATCCCTGGAAGCTAAGCTGCTTGAGTGACTGTCAACCCAGGGCAGATGGCACCAGGGCCCTCTCTCACCTCGAGGATGTTCTCTGGAATGTCACCTTGGAGGTCTTCTGACAATAAAAGAAACTCAAGCTTTCTCCGGAAAACAACTGGGAGTAACTTCTAGAAGAAACATAAGAAGGAAGCATAGAGATGAGATATATGTTTTAGTTAACAAATTTAGTTAAATATTTCTGTCCAGTTATCCAGTTAGTCTATTTCTACTGTTTCTCTAAGATAAAGCACTTTTTCTTTTTGAGACAGAGTCTTGCTCTGTTGCCCAGGCTGGAGTACCATGGCATGATTTTAACTTACTGAAACCTCCACCTCCCAGGTTCAAGCAATTTTCATGCCTCAGTCTCCCAAGTAGCTGGGATTACAGGTGTGCACCACCACGTCCAGCTAATTTTTATATTTTTAGTAGAGACACGGTGTCACCATGTTGGCCAAGCTGGTCTGGAACTCCTGACCTCAAGTGATCCACTCACGTCGGCCTCCAAAAGTGCTGGGATTACAGATGTGAGCCACCATGCCTGGCCTCTCTAAGATAAAGTATTTTTAAACACAACAGTCCTGGATATGTTTCCAGATATTGTTCTTTTTTTTTTTTTTTTTTCGAGATAGAGTCTTGCTTTGTCACCCAGGCTGGAGTGTGATCTTGGCTCACTGCAACCTCCGCCTCCTGGGTTCAAGCAATTCGTCTGCCTCAGGCTCTGGAGTAATTGGGACCACAGGCATGTGCCAACACACCTGGCTAATTTTGTGTATTTTTAGTAGAGATGGGGTTTCACCGTGTTAGCCAGGATGGTCTTGATCTCCTGACCTTGTGATCTGCCTGCCTCGGCCTTCCAAAGTGCTGGGATTACAGGCGTGAGCCACTGTGCCCGGCACAGATACTATTCTTTATAAACAAAAATAGCTAAACTTGGACATACACCTCTCTTAAAAACTAATAGTTAAAGCCCACACTGATCAGCCTTAAGTTCCAAGGTTTGTTCATTTCATTGATCTTTTTTGTCACTTGAGGTCTTTCCCCAAGAATCTCTTTTGCTGTGTTCAAAATACCCAGTTGTGGGTAAGCCTGGGAGGGTATGGCCCACATGATCCTCTTTTGGTCCAAACCCCTGTTTCTGTCATTCACTATCCTTTGCATAGCAGTGAAAGAAGAACAGTAAAGGGGGAGAAATCCGATGTTTATTGAACAGTTACTATATGCCAGTACCTCGCAGGTACTGTGTGCCATATTTTATTCTTAACACATTTAATTTCCAAATCAAACAAAACTGTGGCACATATTTATAAATTTTTTACAAATAATCTTTACTAGAGATAAAATGATTAGGAAGCATTTTTCCCAGTTTTTTCAAACGAAAAGGAAAAGGTGATCCCAGTGTTAATGAGACGTGCCATCAGAGAGGTCTAATGTATAGAGAGAAAGGCTCTGACTCTTCCTGCGCCTGCTTGTTTCACAATAATTTACCTTCACCTGGTCCCTAACACTCAAATTGGAGTCTCCCCTTTTCCAGACACAAATAAAAATAACAAGAGTCTGGGACTCATCCTGAGAAACACTACCTTAAATATGAGACATCTGTCCATCTTGCCTCTGGTTAAAGCTTCCCAAAGATGAGTTTTATTGGAAGGCAAGGAACACCTGCAGGGGTGTGTGTGTGTGTGTGTGTACACCTGCAGGTGTGTGTGTGTACGTGCGTGAGGAGAGTTTAGAGCACAAGACCTAACTATCTCCATTCATGTACCATTCATCACATCAGAGGGTAACATGATCTAATATGTTCTTGGTCCAAAATCTTATTTCTTCTAACCACGTACATCCCTAATATGTGCATCAAGGCCATGTGAAAGCTTATATAATGCCTGTGATTGGAAGCTGGTGGATAAAATTCATGCTGGGAAGCTGAGGATTAGTGCTTCTGAAGACTAACAGAAAAGAATAGATAAGATGTCTAGGATAGCAGACCCTTAATAGTCTGGCTAAGATTTTATTTAGAATCCTAAAGACTGAGTATTTCATACCTATTTTACTGCTGAAACTACTTTAAACATATTCAGGATCATAACTGATTAACATTTATCTTCTTAAAAGAGGCAAGAATTTGCTCAGCATTTCTTTTTTTATTTTTTTTTTTTTTTTTTTGAGACGGAGTCTCGCTCTGTCGCCCGGGCTGGAGTGCAGTGGCCGGATCTCAGCTCACTGCAAGCTCCGCCTCCCGGGTTCAGCCATTCTCCTGCCTCAGCCTCCGGAGTAGCTGGGACTACAGGCGCCCGCCACCTCGCCCGGCTAGTTTTTTTGTGTGTTTTTAGTAGAGACGGGGTTTCACCGGGTTAGCCAGGATGGTCTTGATCTCCTGACCTCGTGATCCGCCCGTCTCGGCCTCCCAAAGTGCTGGGATTACAGGCTTGAGCCACCGCGCCCGGCCTGCTCAGCATTTCTAAGCAAGATTTTCTTACTGTAAGAGCAAGGCATGTTCAATGTAGAAAAATTAGATATACAAATAAGTAAACTAAAATATGTTATATATCTATAAAACATATATATGTCCAGTTAGTCTTATTTCTGCTATTTCTCTAAGATAAAGTGTTTTATCTTAGAGAGAGATATATAACATATGTTATATTTTAGAGTGCAATATAATATATATAACATATATGTTAGTTTGCTTATTTGTATATTTAATTTTGTAATTTTACAAATTTAATTTGTATATTTAGTTACATATGAAATATATATGACATGAAATTTAAATATAACATATATGAAATATGATATATAGCATGTATTATATATGAAATATATAACACATGAAATATATATAACATATATATGAATAATATATGAAAATATATGTTTCATATGAAATATATGCTATATATATTCTCACTGAAGGAGAACAATTATTAAAACTGTAGTCTAAGGCCATTCATTCAGATCATTTGCTATGCACATCTCTATGCATGTATACCAAATGTACTTTTTTCTAAACTGCCTTTTTTCCTATACAGCAGACCATGAGCACTCTATGTTAGTGAAAACTCATTTGCCAAATACTTTTGAATAGTGGTATAGTATTTTACATATAGATATACTTCCATTTATTTTTTTTATTTTTATTTTTTTTTGAGACGGAGTCTTGCTCTGTTGCCCGGGCTGGAGTGCAGTGGCCGGATCTCAGCTCACTGCAAGCTCCGCCTCCTGGGTTCATGCCATTCTCCTGCCTCAGCCTCAGGAGTAGCTGGGACTACAGGCATCCGCTACCTCGCCCGGCTAGTTTTTTGTATTTTTTAGTAGAGACGGGGTTTCACCGTGTTAGTCAGGATGGTCTCGATCTCCTGACCTTGTGATCCGCCCATCTCAGCCTCCCAAACTTCCATTTATTAACCTGTCCTATACTGTGGACATGAAAGCTGTTTCCAGTTTTCCTCTAATAGAAGTAGCATAGACGTGAACATTTCTGCAGCTAAATCTTAGTATAAATGCTTACATATGTAGAGATAAATCCCTGCAAGATTAAAAGGCAGAAGGCAAAAATGAATGGAGGAAAGGGAAAATAGAATTACTATTTCATCTAATAATTAAAAGGGAAGCTTTTGGCAAAAGGTGGGAGCCTGGGAAAGGACAGGCAGCCAGTAAATTCCTAGATGATGAAGGCACCTTCAGGATAATGACTGGACTTGGAAAACTACCCCAAGAATTCACTGGACACCATGGGCCTTATATAGTTTTAAAATTCTATGAGGAACTAAAATAGTCCCACGACTGTTTAAATAAGCAAGTCATTGAAGCTTTGAAGACCATATAATCTATCTGTGAAGCTGGGAAAAACGAGAACGGGAAGTAGACTCCATCTCCTGATATAGTTGAGCAACTGTCTAGAAAATAAGCAACCATTCAGACATAAAGTAAGCAAATAGCCTTTACTGAGGTGAAAGTTAATAGTCTATGTTTGTACTAGAGAGATCCTTAATCAGTAACAATAGTTCTTTTTCTCTTTGAAGATACTATTGTAACCATGGTGTTACTATTTTAGCTCAAGTTTTCTCTTTTAAATCTGAAACCATAGCCAACTCTTAATTATGCTGGGTTTCATTATTTTTCAATCTTGTTTTTCTTTCTTCTCCCTCCTACTAGTCTTTCTGTCATTTTTCTTTCCTAAACAGCTGGCTAAATCCTGGATAAGAGATACATTCAGATTAGCAATTTCTGTTACTTTTTGACAGCTATGTGAAGAACGACAAATGTCACGCAAAAGTGTAACTAAAGACAAAATTAATTCTGGTGACTGAGAGGAGCAAAAATTTTAAAAACTGGCAAAATGATAGACACTTTAAAAGTAGAATTTGTGGTTTCTTAGTTTTAAGTCCATCTGGGCTAAAAAAGTAGTGTTAAGGTGGAAAACGCAGAGGATTGAGGTCAGAAGATCTTGGCTTCAGCACCAGTTCTATCAAATAACTTTACAGTGTGTCCTTAGGCCAGTCATTTCTAAGTTAGAGGTTCTTCACTTAAATCTCAAAGTCTGAGGTTCAATATGAAAATGTCTCAGAGAAATTCTTTTATAGATATCAATTTCTGATAATTAACACATACTTCTAAAAGGGCTTTTAATAGAAGTTTATCTTTAAAAAAAGTAATTCCTTACCGGTTTTTTTCCAATATTAATTTGCTTACTTGTTTTTATATTTGGTAATTTTATTTTCAATTCATGTGAATTAGTAAACTACAGATTAATGGAATTTGATTCTATGAGATGTCATGGAATTAGGCTAGTTAAAATAGGATTTTTGGAAGAAAAACCAAGTTTCAGCTCAACCCATTCTCTATTACTTAAATGTTGAATAGATCCAAATGTTACAGATTCATATTTTATTTGCTATTTTGTTACTTTCACTGAGTTTCCAAAAATTCTCTTTAGACACAAGACTCATGGTGGTATTTAACAAACTATACTATATGCCAATGTATGTTAGTGCACTAATGAATGAATTTAGGTAAGGAGACAGCAATAAAAATTTAAGCCATTCTTTGAGAATGAGTATGATGAATTTAAACATAAAGGAAGTAACAGACGGAAGGGAAATCCCACAACTACTTTCAAGTTCTCAGTCCTGGCCTCAGGGGAAAATTTAATATAAACCTACTTACCTTTTCCCGGGCCAACCATTTCTCCAGTACAAGAAGCCAGACCCAGGCTAACCTTTGAGGGTTGATGTCATGCCCACATCTGAAAAAGGTGAAAAGAAAGACTTGTAAAAAAGAGTTTCTACTGATCGTTCATCTTTTGTCATCCAAGACAGATTTGATTGCTCATTCTGTTTTAAACCTGAACAGGCAAGACACTGCCCTAATGAAATATTTTTAAATGTATATGACAGTTCAATAAAACATTGGAACCAGGCCGGGCACCAGGTGGCTCACACCAGTAATCTCAGCACTTTGGGAGGCTAAAGTGGGGGATCACCTGTGGTCATGAGATCGAGACCAGCCTGGCCAACATGATGAAACCCCATCTCTACTAAAAATACAAAAATTAGCCAAGTGTGGTTGGTGGCAGGTACCTGTACTCCCACCTACTCAGGAGGCTGAGGCAGGAGAATCACTTGAACCCGGGAGGGGGAGGTTGCAGTGAGCCTAGATTGTGCCACTGCACTATAGCCTGGGCGACAGAGGAAGACTCTGTCTCCGAAACAAAAAAACAAACAAAAAAAATAGAAACAGAACAGAGCTAGCAGCTTTCATAAAAAGCCTTAATCTCACCTCCACCTCCCTATCTTAGTTTAAAACAAAATAATATTACAGAGAAAACCATAACAGCTAATACTATCTAAAGCATATTTTTTAATACAGAAAGTGAATCAGACAGTCTTAAAAAAGGAACTTCATACAGATTTATTTTTAACTATATGCTAAAAACAGGACTTTAGGAATTCATAAACCTTTCTCTGAAGTTAGGAATTTAGACGATAACTGACTAGATCTCAAATTAAAGGAGAAAAAGAAAAAGAAGGGATCACTTAAGTTTCTCGATTGTATATGTGCTAATACAATATGTAAACAGTATAGCATAACAGTCAAAGGAAGGAAAACCCAAGGAAAGACTTAAAACAGTACATTTGAATCTTATATCACCAGTGGTTACTAGCATCACCGGGAGGAACTTCATTGAAAATCTAGAATGGAGAACTGTGGTTGCCAGGGAACAAGGAGGGGTTGTTGTATAAATACAAAGAGGTAGCACCAAGGAGTGAGGGAGTTCTTTTGTGGTGATGGAACAGTTCTGATCCTTATTACAGTGAGATTACACGAATCTATATATGGATAAAACTGCATAAAACTACAAATGAAAAAATGAAGGCAGGTTAAGAAAATGCTGAAAACCAAATAAAGTACGTGTCATTAACAGTAATGTGCCAATGTCAGTTTCATGGTTTTGATATTGTACTACAGCTGTATGAGATGTCGCAATTGGGGGAAACTGGGAAAAGGATACACTGGACTCTATTATTTCTGCAGCTTCTTGTGAGACTATAATTATTTCGAAATAAAAAGTTTTAAGTAAAGCGACAACAATATCTTCAATCTCATAAGCAAGAAGAGAGCAGGGTTTGCTTTGTTGGAGGCAAATAAAATACTTTCCATTGCAGTTCCACCATCTATATTAACGAGGATAAACAAGAAATGGCAGTTTCAGGCACACTTTGGTGGCCAGGCTTACATTCAGTTGCAGATGATAATCTAAAGCCAATATTGACTAAGTAATGGCTGTATACTATAGAGGTAAAATTTCAGAGCACATGAAATACACTGTGTCTCTGCTTATTCTTCAGAGGGTAGTTGAGTGGGGGCACATTGACCAATGCCCAAATATTGAACCACGTGTCTCTCACCCTGGGACTGTGTGGTAGGAAAAGAGATCTCTTACCTCAGCAGATTTGGACACACCACCAATGCCTGAAGTATGTCTTCCACCCTCTTTGGGATATCCCCTTGTCCCTCCTGTAGCTGAGGTACACATGCCTGTGCCAGCTCCCATTCTCCCCTCCGCAGGCATTCACAGAAAAATCCAAAAAGCTGCTTCTGCGAAGCAGTTTCCTCTTTTCCAAATGGATGATTCATTTTCCCAGCACAGAGTGCAGGGAGATACAAATAAATGAGTTATGCCGAACACATTCTCAATGTTCTCATTCGCGGAGTACCTCCTAGAAACAACACACGCCAGTGAGAAGAAACAGAAGGCGCTGTATTAAGACAAAGCAGCAACTACTGGTCCGCCTGTGAAAGGCGGGACTTACTTGCCCTAAGTATCGTTTTAAGTTTAATTTCCCACGTTACTTTTTGAAAACACTTTCTCCAAGGGGCGGATCCCATCTCTTTATGCAGATTCCTATATTTATAATATTAATAGGCATATGTGCCCCGGGCGCAGACCCATAACTCTACGTCCGTATTCCCTACTGAACTTTATGTCCAGTCACTCCAAATCCCCAGGTGGTCGCCTCCTCAAAGATGAGAAATTCAGGAGGGACCTCTCTAGTTTGAGCCCTCTGTTAAGGCAGAGGATTGACGATCAGGAGACGAATCTGTGTCATAAGTGGAAAGCAGTGCGGGGGTGGGCCGCAGGGACGCTCCCTGCGGGGGTCGTGGAGAGGGGCCCCTCCTTCTCAGAGGTGTCTTAAACTCACCTGCTCCCGGCGCCCAAAGCAAGAGAGCTCTCAGCGCAGCCATGTTTGAGCCGAGTCAGGTGACACAACCCATCCGAACAGCGGTGGTGGGGGTGGTGACAAAGTCTGAAAGCCCCACTCCTATTGGCTCAAGGCAGGGAAGATGATAATTAACTGCCATATTTGTTTGAGTCACGTGACGCCACCTCTCCGGGAGTAGGGAAAGCTGGAAAGCTCGGAAAGAGGAAATCAGCTACCTGGCTGCGGACCATCTCCCTCAATTG
This sequence comes from Piliocolobus tephrosceles, assembly GCF_002776525.5. Classification (NCBI taxonomy): domain Eukaryota; kingdom Metazoa; phylum Chordata; class Mammalia; order Primates; family Cercopithecidae; genus Piliocolobus; species Piliocolobus tephrosceles. The sequence continues at coordinate 38,715,071 of NC_045439.1, read as the reverse complement.
TGACAGCTTCGGCGCTCAACACTTTCAGTTCTGCATTTTGCCGAGCAGGTGGCAGGAAGCACTGTGACCCTGGATTTTTTTTTTCTTCCACTCTCTTATCTCCCTAACATGTGAAGTCAACATTTAGTGAACGCCAGCCAGTGATGGTGTTTTGCCAGGCGCAGGGATACCTGGAGCTAGGAGAACTGGGTTCCCTTCCATTATTATTCTATCTACTGGGCTCTTTTGTTCTGGAACTCTGCGGTCTGAATTTCCATATTCTTCTGCTTCACTCCATTCATTTATTTGCACATTTACCCTACAACTGTTAATTGAACGGTGTGCTAGGCTTTATTTTATTTTTTTAGAGACAGGTCTCTCTCTGTCGCTGGAGTGCGGTGGTGTGATCTCGGCTCATTGCAACCTCGAACTTCCTGGATCAAGTAATCCTTCAGCCTCAGCCTTCCTGGAGTAGCTGGAACTACAGGCGTGCGCCACTACACCGGGCTTAGTCCGTATTCTCTAAGTTGAGTAAATGGAGGTCCCTCTTCTCAAGGGAGATGCAGGCCAAAAATTAGGATACAGTGGGCTAAATTATAAGACAGAAGTATGCATAAGAGATCAGAGAGCAAAGAATGAGCAAAGGCTTTTTCGCAAACATAATAATCTGAAACCAAGTCTTTTTTTTTGAGATGGAGTCTCGCTCTGTTGCCCAGGCTGGAGTTCAGTGGTGCGATCTTGGCTCACTGCAACCTCCGCCTCCCGGGTTTAAGCGATTCTCCTGCCCTCAGACTCCGAGTAGCTGGGATTATAGGCTCCCACCATCACGCCCAGATAATTTCTGTATTTTTAATAGAGATGGGGTTTCACCATGTTGGCCAGGCTAGTCTCGAGTTCCTGACCTCAGGTGATCCACCCACCTCGGCCTCCCAAAGTGCTGGGATTACAGGCGTGAGCCACCGTCCCCGGCCTGAAACCAACTATTAAAGTAACGGCTTACTAGGTTTCCTCACCACAGCTGCCTTACACCAAGCCTTTTGTTGGGTTTCCTTGGTGTGCTTTAATCACAGACTCAGCTTTCCTCAGTGTGTGTGTTTCAGGTTTAGTAATTTCATTCAGCATTTCCCAAACTATTTAATCATCAAAGGGTGGTGAAAAGAGCAAATTAAAACAAACAGAACGTTTTCTTCCAAAAACTCTTGTGTGATTGGTGGATTGTCCTCGATTCTTGAGAAAACTAACATGCCTCTCTGGCCCATTAAGTTTCTTCTTCTTCTTCTTTTTTTTTTTTTTTTTTTTGAGGCAAGGTCTGGCTCCTCCCACCTCAGCCTCCCAAGTGGCTGGAATCACAGGTGCCTGCCACCACATCCGGCTAATTTTTGTATGTTTAGTAGAGACGGGGTTTCGCCATGTTGGCCAGGCTGGTTTCGAAATTCTGAGTTCAAGTGATCTGCCCGCCTCTGCATCCCAAAGTGAAACCGCCTTTGCAAAATTATCACTGAGGAAATTATGACAGTGAAATAAATCAGACCTAACCGACTCTATCTTGCTTCTAACCGTTAAGCTGTCCTTGTTCATTCCTGGGTCTGTAGACTGAACTAACTTTGGGAAGGAATTCAGTTCATGGTTTGACTCTGAAACAAAATTGATAACAGCCCTTTCTGAAAAGACCCACTTCTTGCCTGGGACCAGTCTGCCTTTGCAGGACTAACACATTAGCTACAAGTTTAGAAATTACAGTTTAGGGGTCATGCAGCCTCTGGCTCCAAGAGTCTGAACCTCCCCAAATTGCTCCTGGGGGTGAAGTCACTATTGTTAAGCCCTGAGGTCGGTGCTTGAGATATTCTGCAGACTCTGCACTCGATGGATCAACTGACACCACTCAGACCAGTAATCTGGCCCAACCAGTTTTGCCATCTCACCCAGGAACAGAAGACATTAAGAAAACCTCACTTCCGACCCCTTGTGAGTCCATCTCCAACCTGACCAATCAGCACTCCCCACTTCCTAAGCCCCCACCAGCCAAATTATTGGTAAAAACTCCGATCCCCAAATGCTCCGGACAACTGATTTGAGCAATAATAAAACTCCAGTCTTCCGCACAGCTGGCTCTGCGTGAATTACTCTTTCTCCATCGCAATTCCCCCGTCCTGATAAATCGGCTCTGTCTAGGCAGCCGGCAAGGTGAATCCATTGGCGGTTTCAAAAGTGCTGGGATTACAGGCATGAGCCACCGCGCCCGGCCTGTTTTTTGTATTTTTTGTAGAGGTGGAGGGGTGGGAGAGGGTGTCTCACTATGTTGCCCAGGCTGGTCTCGAACTTCTGGGCTCAAGTGACCCTCCCGCCTCGGCCTTCCAAAGGGCGGATCACGAGGTCAGAAAATCTAGATCATCCTGCCTAACACGGTGAAACCCCGTGTGTATTTTGTATTTTGTAAAAATACAAATTATTAGCCGGGCGTGGTGGCGGGCGCCTGTAGGCCCAGCTACTCGGGAGGTTAAGGCAGGAGAATGGCGCGAACCCAGGAGGCGGAGCTTGCAGTGAGCGGAGATCACGCCACTGCACTACAGCCTGGGAGACAGAGCGAGACCCCGTCTGGAAAAGAAACAAAAAAAGAAAAATTTCGAAACAGGATGTTCCCTTGCCTTACATTCTCTTTGGTGATGGTCCGCCAACAGATTTTGATAATCACTGTTTTGAGGAACTGCTTCAGATTCGATCTGTTAAGCTGATCACAGTATTAACTACAATTCCCAGCAAGCCGCGGACCCAACCTGGGCCTCTGCCGGCCTCTGATTGGATACAATAGCCAGGATGACGACCCAATCAGTACTTCGGTTGTTGCTTTGCGGCGCTTTCCGCGGGGAAACTGTGAAGGGTGGGGAAACTTGAAAGTTGGATGCTGCAGACCCGGTACTGGAAAGTTTCATGTGGGGTGCCGTTGTGGGGAAGTGGGGTTCGCTCATTATTTCCTGCTCCTTCCCTAGGCCCGTGGGTGTCGATATTGGGGGAGCGGAGATTTTTCTCTTGGGTGCTGGTCACGCCCCCTTAAGACTGTCGGGATCTTCACTAAGAACCCCGCCGTGAATTCCGGGGGTGGGGACGGCTTCGGGCCTTCTTTTGGTGGGGAATGCTTGGAAGCTGCTCATTGTTGGAAAAAGCTCTTTTTAGGGGATTCCGGGTGATATTTCCGCCTGTTGATGCCCGTCTTCCTCCCCAGCCCCTTCCCGCTTCAGGTAGCCTGTCATTAGGGGAAGTTGAGGGACTGTCCCACTTCAGGTGGTGTTGGAGACCGTGGAATCTGGAGTCCGGTCCCTGGATTCGAGTGCGAGCTTCACACCAATTGTCAGCTGTTTAACTTTGCCCAAGTTTCACAACTCGGTGCCTCAGTATCCTTATCTGTAAAGTAAGGTAAAATATCCGAAGCCTTTGGAACAGTGTGGCACATAATAAGGGCTCAATAAATATTAGCTAATATTGTTCCTCAACAGTTGTCGTTGAACATCTAACATGAAGAATTTTCTTTTCTTGGTGATGAGGAGGACAGGGTTCATTCTCCAGGGTTGACCATCTCCCCTCAAGTGCAATACACGTACGTGCGTTCGCGCACACATACACCGCAGGAATTTACGTGCTCCGGAGGAGGAAACAAACTTGCAAGCCATAATAATACTTTGATAAGATTATCGAATAGATGTGTACGAAGTTGATGAGAACATTGGAGAGGAAAAGACTTGACCCTGGGGAAGGTTTTGTGGAGGGAAGTCAGGGAGACAGGATGACAATTGCGTGACCTACCAATACACATACCATATGACTGGAGGGCAGATCATGTGAGAGTCATGATGATTGCTGACCTTAAGTACTGTGTGCCAGGAGTGCTTTAACCTCCACTACAGTCATATGCAGTGGTAAATTCATATGACTGTAAAACAACCGTTTTAAGGAAATTAAGACACTGAGAGGTGAAGTAACTGCTGGGAAGGACAGGAACTGAACCTTGCAATGTGATGTATGAGTGAGAAGGAAGTGAGGGACCAATTTTTGATGTTTTTGAAGGGACCAATTTTTGATGTTTTTCTATGCGATCCTAAGAAGTTAGGAATATATCCGGTGGTCTACCAATCCCATGGGAAGTGTTAAAGGCTAGTGTGACTTTTTAGGAAGCTACTCAGGGCAGGATTGTGACACTGATAGGACTTTTGCAGGCGAATTTCGGGCTTCTTCCTGTCTGCTCCCATAGCACTTTTAAATAGCAATTGCGATACTGCATGACTGTAGTTATTTGTTTGTACCTCTGTTTTCATCTCTTAACTATGAGTATTCAAAGGGGAGGTGATATGCTTAAATGATTCTTGTACCCCAGAGCTCAGCAGGATGTGTATTTAAATGCCTGTGGAAGGAGCCAATTAAGGAACAAATGAATGGAGTGGCCAGAAACAATATGCAATAGTCCAGGCAAGTGATGGGAGTGGCCCTATTAAGGCAGAGATAGCAGAATTGGTTGTTGTTAAAGTCCCTGTAGTTTAGAATTTATAGTTTATTGTTTGTTTGTTTGTTTGTTTTTTGTATTTGATAGGGTCTCAGTCTGTTCCCCAGGCTAGAGTGCAGTGATGTGATCAAAGCAGCCTCGACCTCCTGGGCTCAGATAGTCCTCTCATCTCAGCCTCCTGAGTAGCTAGGACTACTACAGGTGTGCGGCACAATGCCCAGCTAATTTTTGTATTTTTTGTAGAGACAGGTTCTCTCTATGTTGCCCAGGCTGGTCTCAAATTCCTGGGCTCAATCAGTTTGCCTGTCTTGTCCTCCCAAAGTGCTGGGATTATAGGCGTGAGCTGCCTTGCGTGGCCCATAGTTCTTTTCTTTCTTTCCTTTTTTTAAAATTGAATTGATCAGTTTAAATGGTGTGATTACCTGAAACTACCTGATCTGAAAAGACATTAGGCAATGTTATAGCAGGTATCACTTGGTTTTCTACTGGGGGAAACAAGTCAATGCTAACAAATTCCCATAGAGAGAAATGAGGAGGATGTATTTTGTGTTTGTGAGAAGTGTGTATGTATGTATTTTGTGTGTGTGTGTGTGTGTGTGTGAGAGAGAGAGATTGATTCAATCTGATTTAGATAATTTAGGTGTTAAATAGAAATTTGGGCCATGGTATTGGAAATAAACAAACATGTACATTCTCAGTACATGTACATTCTCAGTATACATATATTCATTCCAAAATGTTACTTCTTTTCTGATAACTATATTGCTTTATTCCTTGGATTTATTCCTTTCCTCTGGAAAGAACTGAAAAATGTATATCTACCATCTCAATGAGATATACAGCCTCTCCTTCGTATGCATTAAGAGACTCACAGTAATTCTTTTTTAATTCTCTGAAGATAAATCTTTCATGAGCCTCATTTACCCCTAGCAAGGTACAATAGTGAAATTTAACTGCATGTGAGAATATAAGCAGCTAGTGTTAATAAAGAACATTTTGGGCCAGGCCCGTTTGCTTATGTCTGTAATCTCAGCACTTTAGGAGGGCAGCATGGGAGAATCACTTGAGCCCAGGAGTTCAAGACCAGCTTGGACAACATAGCAAAACCCTGTCTCTACAAAAAATACAAAAATTGGGCGGGCATGGTGGCGACTTTGTCTCTACAAGAAATACAAAAATTAGCCATATCCAAATAAAATTTATACATGCATTGAACATTTTAAGATGCTCTACAAATGTGAAGTGGTACTGTATTCATGTAGTAAATATCAAATAATTGTGTGAAATTATATTTGAGGTTGTCTTGTTTTTCTGTGTGCCTCTTTGATGAACAATTGTCTCTCATATTTAAAACATTTAAAAAGATTCTATAGCATTCCTTTATCAGTAATATTTTTAACACAGTATGTTTCATTTTGCATATGGAGAAACTTGAGGAATTTTTAATTTTGTTTTGGATAGCCTATTCACTATCACTTATGTTATATTCTATTTTTTTTTCATGGTTCTTCTTTTCTTTGCTGGATCTGGAGGCATGGGTAGCAAGAAACTAAAACGAGTGGGTTTATCACAAGAGCTGTGTGACCGTCTGAGTAGACATCAGATCCTTACCTGTCAGGTAAATTTTATTTAAAATTTTTATTGAGAAGTTTTATGCACAAGTTAACTTTATACCTTAATACTTCTTAAACTTGAAATATGAAAATGTAGGCTTACAAAATAAAAAAAGATAAATGATGGTGCTTTTCCGTAGGCTAATTGTAAATATCAAGCTTCCTTGGGTGCATTTCCAATTGCGATTTCATTTACCCAAATTTAATATTTTTGCATTTTGAGGGGAGAGTGGTCATGGCATAAGGTGAAGTAACAGCTTTGCTATTTATTTGTAGTTGCATGAGAAATAGGACTCAAATGAGGAGATACTATTCAAAATGTATAATTTCTCTTAAAAGCAAAAGAAATTAATAGACCTTTTTCTTATTGACGGAGCATGTGAAATATATAGAGCAGATCTTGCATTTTTAAGCAAGGTAGTGAAGCAAATCCTCCTTAGCAGGGTAAATAAGATTTAAAGGTTTTGGTTGGTTGTTTTTGTTCTTTGTTGTTTTTGAGACTAGGTTCTCATGTTGCCCCAGCTGGTCTTGAACTCCTGGACTTAAGCAATCCTCCAGCCTCAACTCCCAGGTAGCTGGGATTACAGGCACACACCACTATGCCTGGCTAGATTTAAGGTTTTATATTACTATAATGAATGTATAAATCTTTGATCTGCAATAAATTATACTTTTGTCTACATAAGCAGTATCAATTGAAGATTTCCTTTTAACTCTAATATCGTTGTTACATATATATGTTTAAAATATTCTGTGTTTCTTTAGGACTTTTTATGTCTTTCCCCACTGGAGCTTATGAAGATGACTGGTCTGAGTTATCGAGGTGTCCATGAACTTCTGTGTATGGTCAGCAGGGCCTGTGCCCCAAAGATGCAAACGGTATATTTATATTTTATTATGATTTGATTATGAATGATTCCTCATTTCATTAAACATGCTTTTTTAGGGATGAGGCACATGCAGAAATAGAGATGAGTACCTCAAAAATATTGAGTTTTCTACCATAGAAGTTAGTTCTCTAAGGAAAACACATGTGAAGCAAATATTTTTTTCTTTTTTGAGACACTCTGTTGCCCAGGCTGGAGTGCAGTTGCACAATCTTGGCTCTCTCCAGCCTCTGTTTTCTGGGTTCAAGTGATTCTCCTGCCTCAGCCTTCTGAGTAGCTGGGATTACAGGCACAGTACTATCATGCCAGCTAATTTTTGTATTTTTAGTAGAGATGGGTTTTCACCTTGTTGGCCAGGCTGGTCTCAAACTTCTGACCTCAAGTATCTGCTCACTTTGGCCTCCCAAAGTGCTGGGATTACAGGCGTGAGCCACTGTGCCTGGCCTGTATGTGAAAAATTTATGTATTTTATAAACTCATGGGAGATAATTTCCAAATAAGGGAATTAGGGAGCAACAGAAAGTTTTTGCTTTTTTTCTGTAGCCAATAGCGGTAGTTCCAAAGGTCATCTTTCTCTGATTGATTAGGTAGTATTTGAGGGCCTCGTAGTTAAATTATGATCTTAATTTTAGAATGCCCCTTTCTTTGATATACTGACCTTTACCATCATCACTTGCTCTAGATCATAAAGTACACATAATTGTACTTATACTTGCTTATTGATTGAATAAGAGGTAATTAAAAATTTATCCTTTACTCTTAAGAAAATTTGAAGTCTTTTACAAAAGCCCTCATCAAATTGTACATTTTTTTCAGACTTTTTGTGTCATGACTGTAGCTTAGCTTTTCAAATTGTAGATTTGAAACATGATAGAAATATCTTGTTTTCCCACAGTAAGAGTTTCCTAAAATTCTGTTCAGTGTTTTGCAAATGTATTTATTTATGTGGACTGTAAGTTACTTACCTCACTACCTTATATTGAAATTTACTGAACACTGAACAATGAAGTACAATTCTCTGAAGAAGGGGAGAAGGAAGGAATGTTAGTGTCATTTGAAACTTCTAAAAGCAATGAACAGATATTTGAACAACAGATATTTTCTTTTTTTCTTTCTTTCTTTCTTTCTTTTTTTCTTTCTTTCTTTTGTTTTTTCTTTTTTCTTTTTTTTTTTTTTTTGAGATGAGGTCTGTCTCTATTGCTCTGGCTGGAGTCTAGTGGTGTGATCTTGGCTCACTGCAACCTCCACCTCCTGGGCTCAAGCCATCCTCCCACCTCAGCCTCCTGAGTGGCTGGGACTACAGGTGCACACCATCATGCCCGACTAAGTTTTGTGTTTTTTGTAGAGATGTGGTTTTGCCACATAGCCTAGACTGTTCTTGAACTTATGAGCTCAAGTGATCCTCCCGCCTTAGCCTCCCCAAGTGCTGGGATTACAGGCATCAGCCACCGTGCCCGGCTGAACAACAAATATTTTCTTTTGTTCAGATTTAGCTTGTGATCTGAGGAAAATATTTTAAAGGCAGGGTAGTCAGAAGGAGAATCAGAACTGGAGTTAGAAATTGGCATTAGTCTTAGCTTTATCATTGATTTCATTGCTTTGAACAGCTTTCTTTGTTTTATGGGAGAAAACAGAAGTTAAAATACTGTGCAATGATTCTGTGACTAGATTCAAATTAACTTGTTACTATTTTGAAGGTTGTAAAGCACCAGAAAACCTTTAATTTGTCATCTGTCATTCTAATTGGTCAATATCTGTGGCATATTTCCAGTTAATAATTAAATAAGAGAGTGTGGTCCCAAAATTCAACTTTAATTTCTACTTACATCACTACGTTCAGCTGCCATCTTAATCAAGAAGCCATCTTTCTCCTATGGTTTACATTCATTCTTGTAGCATTCCTTATATTTGAGCACTGCCTTAAACATTGGCTTAGTTTTTTTTTCCAACTTTTATTGTAAGTTCCGGGGTACATGTGCAGGATGTGCAGGTTTGTTACATAGGTAAACGTGTGCCATGGTGGTTTGCTGTACAAATCATCCTATCACTTAGGTATTAAGTTCAGTATCCATTAGCTATTCTTCCTGAAGCTCTTCCTCTCCCCGACAACCTCCAATAGGCCCCAGTGTGTGTTGTTCCCTTCCATGTGTCCATGTGTTCTCATTGTTCAACTCCTGCTTATAGGTGAGAACACACAGTGTTTGGTTTTCTTTTCCTGCATTAGTTTGCTGAGGATGATGACTTCCAGCTCCATCCATGTCCCTGCAAAGGACATAATCTCATTCCTTTTTATGGCTGCATAGTATTCCTTTGTGTATGTGTATCACATTTTCTTTATTCAGTCTATCATTGATGGGCATTTGGGTTGATTTCATGTCTTTGCTATTGTGAATAGTGCTGCAATGAACATATGTGTGCATGTATATTTATAATAGAATGATTTATATTCCTTTGGGTATATACCCAGTAATGGCATTGCTGGGTCAAATGGTATTTCTGCCTCTAGGTCTTTGAGGAATTGCCACACTGTCTTCCACGATGGTTGAATTAGTTTACACTCCCACCAACAGTGTAAAAGCATTCCTATTTCTCTGCAAGCTCACCAGCATTTGTTGTTTCTCAACTTTTTAGTAATTGCCATTCTGATTGGTATGAGATGGTATCTCATTGTGGTTTTGTTGTGCATTTCTCTAATGATCATTTCTCTAATGAACAGTTTTGTTGTGCATTTCTCTGAAGATCTAATGATCTAATGATATAATGATCATTTCTCTAATGTTGAGTTTTTTTTTATATGTCTGTTGGCCACATGAATGTCTTCTTTTGAGAAGTATCTGTTCATGTCCTTAGTGCACTTTTTAATGGGTTTTTTGTTTTTTCTTGTAAATTTGTTTAAGTTCCTTGTAGAGTCCGAATATTAGATCTTTGTAGGATGGATAGATTGAAAAACGTTTTCTCCCATTTTCTACCATGGTAGTTTCTTTTGCGATGCAGAAGTTCTTTAGTTTAATTAGATCCCATTTGTCAATTTTGCTTTTGTTCCAATTGCTTTTCGCATTTTCGTCATGAAATCTTTGCTTGTGTCTATATTCTGAATGGCATTGCCTAGATTTTCTTCTAGGTTTTGGGTTTTTTCTGTAGTTTTGGGTTTTACATTTAAGTCTTTAATCCATCTTGAGTCAATTTTTGTGTAAAGTGTAAGGAAGGGGTCCAGTTTCAGTTTCCTGCATATGGCTAACCGGTTCTCCCAGCATCATTTGTTAAATAGGGAATCCTTTCCCCATTGCTTGTTTTTGTCAGGTTTGTTGAAGATCAGATGGTTGTAGGTGTGTGGTCTTATTTCTGAGTTCTTTATTCTGTTGCATTGGTCTATGTGTCTGTTTTTGTATCAGTACCAAGCTGTTTTGATTACTAGAGCCTTGTAGTATAGTTTGAAGTTGGGTAGCATGATGCCTGCAGCTTCATTCTTTTTGCTTCAGATTGTCTTAGCTATACAGGCTTCTTTTTGGTTTCCTGTGAATTTTAAAATAGTTTTTAAAAATTCTGCAAAGAATGTCAGTGGTAGTTTAATGGGAATAGCATTGAATCTATAAATTACTTTGGGCAACATGGCCATTTTCATGATATTGATTCTTCCTATCCATGAGATCCATGAGCATGGAGTGTTTTTCTGTTAGTTTGTGTCCTCTCTGATTTCTTGGAGCAGTGGTTTGTAGTTCTCCTTGAAGAGGTCCTTCATGTCCCTTGTTAGCTGTATTGCTAGGTATTTTATTTTCTTTGTAGCAATTGTGAATGGGAGTTCATTCATAATTTGGCTATCTGCTTTCCTATTGTTCGTCCATTGGCTTAGTTTTAGTTCATTTCTTCAGGAAATTTTTTTGCTCATTTATTTAATCATTTATTCTTTTGACCTGTATTTACTGAATGTCAAGTATGTATTAGGTACTTTGTCAGGCACTGGGGATGTCATGGTGAACAAGTTTATACAGTTCCAGCCCTCTTGTAGTTTACAGTCTAGTGGGGAAGCCAGACATTAAAATATTAATTCAGAAATAATTAGTTAATTATAATAGTGCTAAATCCTATGAAGGAAAGGCATAAGGAGCTTTGAAACTTTATAATAAGGGACGCTACTTAGTTTGGGGGTCAGGAAGGCCCTTCCAAGGAAGCAATACTTTAGCTAAAACATGGAAGATGAATAGGTGAGAGATAGGCAAAGGAGTTGGGAAGGGAGATGGGCAGGGAAGAGTTATTGGACACTGGGTATAACAGATGCAAAGGCCCTGGGAAGAGAAGGAGAATGGGGTTTGCACGAGTGGGACATAACAGCAAAGAGGAGAGTGGCAGGAGATGAAGTCAGAGAAGTAAGCAGGAGTCAGATTATTAGGGCTTTGCACTCCAAGTTAAGGATTTTGGACTTTATTCTGAGAGCAATGGAAACTCGTAAGAAGGGTATACTATAATATGTGTTTTAAAAAGATCAGTCTTGGATGTGGACAAGTGATTGAAAAGGAGGAAGAAAATATTCATGAAGATTAGTTAGGTACCTATTACTGTATTCCAGACCAAAGTGATGGTGACTTGTATTATTAATGCAGAGGTTATAGTGTTGATTAATATGAGAGATATTTAGGAGGAATAATTTTTTTTTTTTTTTTTGAGACAGAGTCTCACTCTGTTGTCCAGGCTGGAGTGCAGTGGTGCAATCTCGGCTCACTCCAACCTCTACCTTCTGGTTCTGGCAATTCTTGTGCCTAAGCCTCGTCGGTAGCTGGGACTATAGACATGCACCATCACACATGGCTAATTTTTGTATTTTTAGTAGAGATGGGGTTTTGCTGTTGGCCAGGCGGGTCTCGAACTGCTGGCCTCAAGCAATCTACCTGCCTCAGCCTCCCAATGTGCTGGGATTACAGACGTGAGCCACTGTGCTCAGCCTAGGAGAGAATATTCATGGGATTTGGTAATTGTTTGGCTGTGGTGGCAGTGACGTACAGAAAAGTGTCAGAGATGATTCCCTGACTTTTGCTTTGAGAAATTGAGTGGTACCATTTCCTGAGATCAGGAGTACTGGAAGAGGAGCAGGTTTGAGGGAGGCAGATCATACATTCAATTTAGTACTTGTGTAACTTTTTTTTTTATTTTTTGAGATGGAGTTTTGCTCTTGTCGCCCAGGCTGGAGTGCAATGGCAAGATCTCGGCTCAGGCTCCCGGGTTCAAGCGATTCTCCTGCCTTAGCCTCCTCAGTAGCTGGGATTACAGGCACCCAACACCATGCCCGGTTAATTTTTTATATTTTTAGTAGAGACAAGGTTTCAGCATGGTGGCCAGGCTGGTCTTGAACTCGTGACCTCAGGTGATCCACCTGCCTCAGCCTCCCAAAATGCCGCGATTACAGGCGTGAACCACCGCACCGGCCGGTACTTGTCTGATTTAAGATGCTTATAAAACATTTCGTGAAGATGGGAAGTAGGCAGTTAAATATATGGACCTGGACCTTGGAGGTGAGGCATGCACGTGGGAGTCATTGGTGTAAATATGATAGTTGAAGCTATCGGAATGGATGAGTGATTGCCTATAAAGTGCATACAGTAAGACGATAAGTGTACTTAAGCCTGAAACCTGAGTGATGCCAACAGTTACAGGTCAGATTAGACGATAATGAGTCTGAGAAGGAGCAGCCACCAAAGTAGAAGAAAAACTGGTAGTGTCATATCACAAAACTCGTCTTTGTCTCATTTATATACGTACTACTTCTCTGAAGTTTTGTTCTGTTAGTTCATTTTATTCTTTTTTTTTGAGACGAAGTTTTGCTCTTGTTGCCCAGGCTGGAGTGCAATGGCACAATCTTGGCTCACTGCAACCTCCGCCTCCTGGGTTCAAGCGATTCTGCTGCCTCAGCCTCCTGAGTAGCTGGAATTACATGCATGTGCTACCACGCCTGGCTAATTTTTTCTTTTGTATTTTTAGTAGAGATGGGGTTTCTCCATGTTGGTCAGGCTGGTCTAAACTCCGGACCTCGGGCGATCCACCCACTTCGGCCTCCCAAAGTGCTGGGATTACAGGTGTGAGCCACCGCACCCAGCCGATTGTTATTTTTTTGACTTACCAAATCTATTATTCTAGAAATTACACTTTAAATTGCAAATGAAGTGCTTTAATTTGGACAGATTGGGCTGCCTTTGCGTGTTTGAGAAAGTATCCTCGCATGCATCCACGTTGCCTGATGATAGATTATAGACAAAAATGTGTATGTAAGGATGCCTACTGAAATATTTTTTATGTCAAAACATTAGAAACAATAATAATAGGAAGGAGATAAATTATATTACATTTATGTTAGGGAATATTATGTAGGCACTAAAATCTTTGAAATATTTTTATTTATTTATTTATTTTTATAGAGATGGGGTCTTGCTATGATGCCCAGGCTGATCTTGAAATCCTGGCTTCAAGTGATCCTCCTGCCTTAGCCTCCCAAAGTGCTGGGATTACAGGCATGAGCGACCATGACCAGCCAAGAATTTGTAATAACAGGAGAAATGCCCAGGATATAATGCTTAGTGAAAAAAGCAGGCTACGAAATTGTATATAGTATACATGCAAATTTTATAAAAATGAACGTTATAAAGGTATTTGGCATATATTGTTAATAATGGTTATCTTAGGATTGTGGAATTTTTTACTGACTTCTGTTTTCTTTAACTTTTTTCTTCTTTCCAAATTTGCTTTAGGTAAGTTATGTTCTTTAATTAGGAAAAAAGCAGCAATGGTTCTTGTTTGTCACCTTGTGGTAATATCTGGCAAATCTCTTAGTCTCAGTTTTTTTACCCTTTGTGAAATGGAGATAATTATACCTGTGTGTAAATGAAATAATGTACGTAAAGTACTTAATACAGCACATAGTAGATGTGCAACAAATGCCCTTTACCTGCCTATCCTTGCCTTTTCCTTACTGTTCATGCTTCCTGAATCACAGCAGTATCTAAGAGGAGCTGATGTTATTTGCTCCATATCCTGGCATAGCGACTAGACAGTGCCCTGGAACAGGCAAAGCTAAACTGAAATGTAAAGCAAACGATTAACAAACGGAGGTTGTCAAAAGCCTTTAAAAGAATAAAAGGAACATTAGAAAATGAACATCTTTTAAAAATCAGATAAAATTTTAATATCCCGGAATATTAATAAAAGTAATTTAAAAAACAATTTTCCTTATAGATTATTAACTTTTGTAGCTCTAAATACATCAGAATGATCAAAACCAACACATAAAATCACCAGAATGCTTTGTATAATTTCTTGTGGACAAACACCAAGAATAATAAAGGAGAATTTTGGGCCAGGTGCAGTGGCTCACACCTGTAATTCCAGCACTTTGGGAAGCTGAGGTGGGCAGGCCACTTGAGGGTGGGAGTTCGAGGCCAGCCTGGTCAACATGGCAAAACCCAGTCTCTGCTAAAAATAAAAAAATTAGCTGGGTGCGGTGGCAGGCACCTGTAATCCCAGCTACTTGGGAGGCTGAGGCAGGAGAATTGCTTGAACCCAGAAAGTGGGATTGTAGTGAGCTGAGATCGCATCACTGTACTCCAGCCTGGGTGACAGAGTGAGACTCTGTCTTGAACAAAAAAAGGAGAATTTCAGAATTTTATAATATTGGAAAAACTTCAGATAAGTAGTGTTTCTCCCCTTGTTCGCAGGGAATATGTTTCAGGACCCTCAGTGGATGTTTGAAAGTTTGGATAGTACCAAACTATATGTATACTACGTTTTTTGGATCTGATAACTGAGATGGCTACTGACTAACAGGCAGGGAGTGTCTACAGTGCGTATACACTTGGCAAAGGGATGATTCACATCCAGGCGGGATCATGTGAGATTTCACCATGCTACTCAGAGCTGTGTGCAATTTAAAACTTATGAATTATTTCTGGGATTATCCATTTAATATTTTCAGATCAATGTTGACCATGGGTAACTGAAACATGGGAAGTGAAACCGTGGATAAGGGGTACTGTTGTACTGTGTACCTGGCTTTCGATAAAGTTGCTAGTGCCAAAAGTTTCTATCCCCACTACTATTACCTTCTTCTAGCTACCATTATTTTTCTTTGGAATGATTGTAATGTCTTCCTGACAGATCTCCCAGTTTCAAGCTGTTCTTCACAAACTAATCTGAGTATGTCTTTGAAATTATAATTTGTTGTATTAGTTTCCTGTGGCAGTTCTCATACAAATCATACCCTGGGTGGCTTCAGACAACAGAAATGTATCCTCTTACAGTTTTGGAGTTCAGAGGTTCAAAATTAAGGTGTAGGCAAAGCTGTGTTCTCTCCAGAGGTTCTAGGGGATTATCAGTTCCTTGCCTCTTTCAGCTTTTGGTGGCCATTAGCATTCCTTGGCTTGTGGCTGCTTCTCTCTCTATTCCATCTTCACATAACCTTTTTCTGTGTGTATTGAATTCCCTCTGCCTCTCTCTTATGAGTGAGGGTATTTAGGGTCCATCTGGATAATCCATGATTATCCCTTCATCTCAAGGTCTTTAACTTAATCAAATCTGCAAACACCGATTTTGCAAATAAGGTAATATTCACAGACAGGTTCTGGAGATTTGATTTGGATAGCGGGGGGGGGGGGGGGGGGGTCATTTCTCAGCCTTCCACACCTTCCTTCACAATGTTCTTCACAAATGAACCCGAGTTTGAAATGATGACTTGATCATGTCACTCCTTTTTGCATCTTCAACAGAGCTGTTCATGGTTAGGCCCCTGCTTACTTCTCTAGCCTCATTGCTTGCTGTATTGCACCCACACTCCATCTTTTAGGCATTCTAAATGAACTGTATATTTTACAGTTTGTGTTAGTCCCTGTTTCCTCTCTTGCTTCTTGACCTTTCTTTGTACATTCTGCCCTCTTTGGCAGGAATAGTCACATTTCCCTTGCTTACCTAACAGCTCTTTCAGATTTTAGCACAGGCATCCAGCAATTCCATTAAGTTTCCAAAATCTATATCAGTTATACTTTCCCTATTACATTATCTCTTATTAATTGTGTTATAATTGCCTGGTTTCTAGTCCTAATTTCATAGTCTCTGGTTGACTTCATAAGACTGTGAGGGCAACGTCTCTCTCTGTTTTGTCATATCCCCATAATCTAGCACAGACCCTGGCACAGGGTAAATATTTGTTGAACAAATAAATAATAGAAGGGAAAAGGATGGATTAGGGTTAAAGTTGCTAAAATTTAGAAAATTAGAGTTGGTTTATGTTTTTGAATATATATAAAGGTTGAAAAAAAACTTAATCATTTTCTTGTTCAGGCTTATGGGATAAAAGCACAAAGGTCTGCTGATTTCTCACCAGCATTCTTATCTACTACCCTTTCTGCTTTGGACGAAGCCCTGCATGGTGGTGTGGCTTGTGGATCCCTCACAGAGGTAAAGGAAAAATTTTTCATACCTTCTTCCATTGACCTATAATCTTCAGAGCCAGGGAAAAAGTTTAGTTAAAAAACATAAATTATTTCTTGAACAGTAATCTGATTTAAATTATAAGTACTTCAAGGATATGGTTCTCCACACAGTGCTTAGTGTGGTTGCTCTGCAAACAGAGGGGTTAAAAACAAAATCCTTGCTGACTGATTAAAATCTACTTAGGTTGCTGTTTCATTGAATTAACTTAGAAAGTGATAAATATTGCTGGGTGTGTTTATATATGTGTTTTATATATATATAATACATACACATATGTTATATATACCTGCCTACATTTATTTATGTTACATGTACACACATATACACATATGTCACATACATGTAATATATACATGCATGTCATATATGTAATATGTATGCACATAAATAACATTATATATTATATATATATGATTATATCATGCCTGTAATCCCAGCACTTTGAACAACAAGGCAAGACCCTATCTTTACCAAAAAAAAAAAAAAAAAAACCATTTAGCCATATGTGGTGGTGCATGCTTATGGTCCAAGCTACTCAGGAGGCTGACCTTGAGCCAGGGAGTTCAAGGCTGGAGTGAGCCATGGTCACACCACTGCACCCCAGCCTGGGTGACAGAGCAAGACCCTGTCTCAGAAAAAAGAAGGTAGTAAATATTATGAAATAATATTATGAAACAATTAGGGGAATTAAAAAAGGATCACTTCTTATAAATTAGGAAGGACAATTTGAAATTTTATTAACATATGGAAAAATTATAGTATTAAACTAGAGTGAGCTATTTTTACTTTCTGTAATAGATAAAATGTCTTCTAGGAAGTGATAGGTTATTGGATTAGTTAATACTGTTGCAGAACAAATTATTCCAAAAACTAAGTGGCTTAAAACAATAAACATTGGTTATTTCTTAGTTTCTTTGTGAGTGGCTTAGCTGAGCAATGTTGATGAGCAATGTGGTCATCTGAAGGTTGGTCGGGACTGTAGGATCTGTTTCTGAGGGCGCCTATTTACATGACTGGAAAATGGGTGCTGGTGGTTGGCAGAAGGCCACAGTACCTCCCCAGGTAGGCTCTCCACAGGATTTTTGAGTCTTATGACATGATGGCTGACTTCCCCCAGGTGAGTGGTTTCGAAGAAGGCAAGATGGAAGTGGTGATATCTTTGGCAACCTAGCTTTGGAAGTTACACGCCCCTACTTCTGCCACTTTTCGTCATTAGAAGTGAGTCATTAAGTCAAACCTACATTTAGGGAAAGGGAAATTAGCCTCTTTTTTTTTTTTTTTTGAGGCAGAGTCTTTCTCTGTTGCCTAGGCTGGAGTGCAGTGGCACAATCTTGGCTCGTTGCAACCTCTGCCTCCCAGGTTCAAGTGAGTAGCTGGGATTGCAGGCACGCATCACCACACCTGGGTAATATTTGTATTTTTACTAGAGATGGGGTTTCACCATGTTGTCCAAGCTGGTCTCGAACTCGTGACCTCAGGTGATCCACCCACCTGGGCCTCCCAAAGTGCTGGGATTACAGGCGTGAGCCACTACACCTGGCCAACGTTTTAAAGGAAGAAGTGTCAGGAATTTGAGGACATTTTAAAACCACTGCAGTTATTTTCCTTGAAAACTGCTTACAATGTGGTGATTTGATAGACTATGTTTATCAATACACTCCTAAGGACTTCTTGCTTGAAAGTTCTAGGGGCATAAATACTTTCAGGAAACTTCTAAACAAGAGCAGATTCTTTTCTTACATTCTGACAGTCATAATTTAACTGTCAATTTTTTTTCCTTGGAGATAGGGACCCTGTTTTAGATACTATACTTTATTTTATTTCCTGTCTTCCAAGAGAGATTTAAAGATTTATATGAACTATGCCTAGCAGATGCCTATTAAATAGTTGGTAATAAATGAGTGAATTAGTTATTAATAAAAATGCACACACACACACACCGCCTCTGCTTTTGGAATATACTGCCACCAGATGGTGCCAGAATCGTACGATTTTACATAAACTTTTTGGGCTGAAGTTCCACTTGCTTAAATAAGGTTTATTACACTAGTGATCCACAGTCATAAACTTACTTATTTAAATAGCAAAAACATTGAACTTAAAGAAGATTAGCTGGGAAATTCTTTTCACTTTTTAAGTTTTGGAATAATTTTTAATACTTTTTCACTTAGCTTTTATTAATGATTTTAAAACATCCAAACAGAAGTTACAAGCCTTTTAGGTGTTTTGTTGTTATCTAATTGGCTGACTTGGAATAGGAATATAAATACTTTGACTCTTTAGTAGGGGCAAATTCTCTCCTTTCTGTTCTAGCTACAGGTAGCCTCTTCAATCTTTTTTGTTTTTTGTTTTTCAACTGAGTACAGAGAGTATATCAATTTATCTTCAAACAAAGAATTTTTTTTTTGCTTTTATTACAATTTTTAATTGATACAATAGTTGTATATATTTATGGGGTACAATGTGATATTTTGATATGTGTGTACAATGTATAATGATCAAGTCAGGGTAATTGGCATATCCATTGCTTCAAACATTTATCTTTTTTGTGTGTGTTGGGAACATCCAAAAGCCCCTCTTCTGGCTATTTGAAAACATACAATAAAGTGTAAATTATAGTTCCCCTAAAGTGCTATAGAAAACTAAGACTTATTCTTCCTATCTTGCTATAATTTTGTAACTGCTAACCAATCTTTGGCTGTCTCCCTCTAACCATCTCAGCCTCTAGTAACCACTATTCTACTCTCTACTTCTATGAGATCAAGAAGCTTTTTTAGCTTCTCCATGTGATTGAGACCATACAGTGTTTGTCTTTTTGTGTCTGACATTTTACTTAACTTAATGACCTTCAGTTCCATCCATGTTGTTGCAGATGACAGAATCTTATTCTTTTTTACGGCTGAATAGTACTCCATTGCATGTATGTACCACATATTCTTTATCCATTTGTCTATTGATGGACACTTAGGTTGATTCCATCTCTTGGGTACTGTGGATAGTGCTGCAATAAAAATTGGAGTGTAACTTGACATACTGATTTCATACTGTGTATCATACATGCACATGCACATACACACATGTGGAGGTAAGAGAGCAAGCAAAATGATAAAGCAAATTGGGCAAAATGTTAACAGTGGGTGGATGTGGGAAAAGAATACATATATATTCTGTATTCTGTTTTTATTTATTTTTAATTTATCTTTATTTTAAATTAAAAAAAAAAAATACATAGTCTAGCTGTGTCACCTAGGCTGGAGTGTAGTGGCACAGCCATAGCTTACTGCAGCTTCAAACTCCTTGAGTGAAGTGATCCTCCTTCCTCAACCTCTCAAGTAGCTAGGACTACAGGTGTGTACCACCATGCCTGGCTAATTTTTAAAATCTTTTGTAGAGATGAGAGCTTGCTGTGTTACCCAGACTGGTCTTGAACTCCTGACCTCAAGTGATCCCTTCTGCCTTGGCCTCCCAAAGTGTTGGGATCATAGGTGTGAGCTACTGCGCCTGGCCTTCTGTTTTTATTAGCACTATTTTCCTGTAAGTTTAAAATTATTTCTAGATAAAAAAAAAAAAAAAAAAAAAAAAAAAACTGTGATGTTTGCTGTAAGTAGATATTCTTGATCAGAAATAAGGAACTTTCCTTCATTTCCTAGCTAAAATACTAATTTGGTGTTATATTTTACAAAACCTTTTTTCCTGCATTGATTGAAATGATTATATTATTTTTCTTTGGTCTATTTTTCTTTGGTCAGAAACATTTAATAGATTTTTCTGACGTTAAACTACTATTGCATTTTTGGGACAAGTTCAACTTGGTCATGATATATTATCTTTTTTTATAAACTGTTGAATTCAGTTTGCTAATATTTAAGATTTTTCAATATTTAGGATAGATATTGAGCTGTAATTTTCCTTTTAGTAGTGTCTTTGTCTGAATTAGTATTTATCTTATACTAGTTTAGTGGAATGGATTATGGAATATCTCTTTTTTAATATTCTGCAATATTTTGCATATGATGGGAATTATTTGTTCCTTGAAGATTTGCTAGAACTTGTCTGAAAAATTATCTCATCTTGATCTTTTTCCTTCTTAGAAGATTTTTAAAAAAATTCAATTCCTTTAATGATTATAGGACTACTCTCATTTTTCTATTTCTTCTTGATTAGTTTCAGTGAATGAGATTTTTAGGATTTTTTTTTTTTTTTTTTTTTGATTTTGAGACGGGGTTTTTCTTTGTCTCCTGAGCTGGAGTGCAGTGGCCGGATCTCAGCTCACTGCAAGCTCCGCCTCCCGGGTTCACGCCATTCTCCTGCCTCAGCCTCCGGAGTAGCTGGGACTATAGGCGCCCGCCACCTCGCCCGGCTAGTTTTTTTGTATTTTTAGAGAGACGGGGTTTCACCGTGTTAGCCAGGATGGTCTCGATCTCCTGACCTCATGATCCACCCGTCTCGGCCTCCCAAAGTGCTGGGATTACAGGCTTGAGCCACCGCGCCCGGCCGATTTTTAGGAATTTGTCCATTTTCTTTATATTTTCAAATTTATTATAATAAAGTTATTTATTATAATCTTCCAGTTCTTAAATCTGGTTTTACATGTGGTTTTTGTCCCCCTTTCCATTTCTGATATTACTTACTTTGTTGTATTTCTCCCTCTCTTTTAAAAAAAAATCTTGTCAGAGGTTTGAGTATTTTTGTCATCATTTTAAAGAACTCTGCATTTTGTTGTTGTTCTTTGTTGGTCCTCTCTATTATTTGTTCGTCTTCTACCTCCTTTATTTCTGCCATTTTCTTACTATCTCCTTTTATTTAATTTTTTGGTGGTTTTTTTTTAATCTAACTTCTTAAATTACACATTTAATCTATTAATTTTCAGTTTTTCTTTTTACTCTGACCTTTTAAGACTGTGAATTTTTCTTGAAGCATTCTATTTTGATATATAGTATTTCCATTTTTATTCTGTTCTAAAAGTATTGAAACATTCCCATCACAATTGCTTCTTTGACGCATGAATCATTTGGAATTTTAAAATATCTAAATTATTTAATTTTAAAAATTTCTTTAAATTACATTATTAATGTAATTGCATTTTTGTCAGATAACTTTGCATGATATTGATTCTTTGAAGTTCCCTGAGACATCTTTTAAGGTTAAGTTTGTGATCAACTTTGATAAATGTTGCATGTGTGCTTGAAAAGAATGATTATTCTCTAATAATTGGGTGCCCTATTTTATTTTAGGTTCAGGTGGTATATGTACAGGTTTGTTATATTGGTATATTGCGTGATGCTGAGGTTTGGGGTACTATTTATACCGTCTCTCAGGTACTGAACATAGTCCCCCATAGGTAGTTTTTTTAGCCTTTTATCCCCTTCCTTCTTCCTCCTCCTAATAATCTCCAGTGTTGATTGTTCCCGTCTTTATGTCCATTTTTACCCATTGTTTAGCTCCCACTTATAAGTGAGAACATGCAGTCTTTGGTTTTCTGTTCTTGTGTTAATTCACTTAGGATAATGACCAAGAGCTGCATCCGTGTTGCTGCAAAGGACATGATTTTGTTCTTTTTATGGCTGTGTAGTATTCCATGGTATATATTTACCACGTTTTCTTTATCTACTCTACCATGGATGGACACTTAGGTTGATCCATGTCTTTGCTATTGTGAATAGTGTAGCAGTGAACATACAAGTGTGTATGTCTTTTTGGTAGAGTGATTTGTTTTCCTTTGTGTATATGTCCAGCAATGAGATTGCTGTGTCAAATGGTAGCTCTGTTTTAAGTTATTTGGGAAATCTCCAAACTCATTTGCACAGTGGTTGAACTAATTTATATTTCCACCTACAGTGTATAAGCATTCCCTTTTCTCTTTCTCTGCAGCCTGGCCAGCATCTCTTATTTTTTGACTTTTTTGTTTGTTTGTTTTTGAGACAGAGTCTCATTCTGTTGCCCAGGCTAGAGGGCAGTGGCACTTTCAGCTCACTGCAACCTCTGCCTCCCAGGTTCAAGCGATTCTCGTGCCTCGACCTCCTGAGTAGCTGAGATTACAGATGTGTGCCACCACGGCCAGCTAACTTTTTTATATTTTTTAGTAGAGATGGGGTTTCACCATGTTGGCCAGACTGGTCTCAAACTCCTGGCTTCAACTGATCTGTCCACCTCAGCCTCCCAAATTGCTGAGATTATAGGCATGAGCCACTGTGCCTGGCCATTTTGACTTTTTAATGATAACCATTCTGGCTGGTGTGAGATAGTATCTCATTGTGGTTTTTATTTGCATTTCTCTAATGTTTAGGGATGTTGAACATTTTTTCATATATTTGATGGCAACATGTATGTCTTCTTTTGAGAAGTGTCTGTTGATGTCCTTTGCCCACGTTTAATGGAGTCGTTTTTTGCTTGTTGATTTAAGTTCCTTATAGAATCTGGATATTAGAACTTTGTCACATGCCTAGTTTGTGAATATTTTCTCCTATTCTGTAGGGTGTCTGTTTACTCTGTTGATAGTTTCTTTTTCTGTGCAGAAGCTCTTTAGTTAGATCCCACTTGTCAATTTTTATTTTTGTTACAATTGTTTTTGAGGTCTTAGCCATTAATTCTTTGCCAAGGCTGATGTCCAGAATAGATTTTCCATGGTTTTCTTCTAGGATTTTTATGGGTTGGGTCTCACATTTAAATTGCTGACCCATCTTTGAGTTAATTTTTGTGTATGGTAAAAGGTAGGGGTCCAGTTTAATTCTTCTGCATATGGCTAGCAGGTAATCCCAGGAGCATTTATTGAATAGGGAGTCCTTTCCCCATTTTTTATTTTTGTTAACTTTGTCAAAGATCAGAGGTTGTAAGTGTGTGGTTTCATTTCTGGGTTCTCTATTCTGTTCCATTGATCAATGTGTCTGTTTTTGTACCGGTACCATGCCGTTTTGGTTACTATAGTTTAAAGTCATGTAGTGTGATGCCTCTGGCTTTGTTCTTTTTGCTTAGGATTGCTTTGGCTTTTCAGACTCTAACTTCCCATGTGAATGTTAGAATAGTTTTTTCTAATTCTGTGAAAAATGACATTGGTAATTTGAACCTGTACATTGCTTTGGGAAATACGCCATTTTAACGGTGCTGACTCTTTACATCCATGAGTATGGAATGTTTGTTCATTTGTTTGTATCATCTAT
Organism: Piliocolobus tephrosceles; assembly: GCF_002776525.5. Taxonomy (NCBI): domain Eukaryota; kingdom Metazoa; phylum Chordata; class Mammalia; order Primates; family Cercopithecidae; genus Piliocolobus; species Piliocolobus tephrosceles. The sequence continues at coordinate 38,691,475 of NC_045439.1, read as the reverse complement.
GATTTCTTGCAGCAGTGTTTTATAGTTCTTCTTCCAGAGATTGTTCACCTCCTTGATTAGATGTATTCCTAGATATTTTATTTTTTGTGTGTGTAGCTATTGTAAATGGGATTGTATTCTTGACTTGGCTCTCAGCTGGAGTGTTATTGGTGTATAGAAAAGCTACTGATTTTTGTGCATTGGATTTCGTAGCCTGAAACTTTACTAAAGTCATTTATCAGTTCTGGGAGCCTTTTGGAGCAGTCTTTAGGGTTTTCTAGTATAAAATCACATTGTCAGTGAAGAAAGATGATTTTACTTTTTTTCTGTTTTGATGCCTTTTATTTCTTGTTTTTTTTCCTTTTTGAGATGGACTCTCACTCTGTCGCCTAGGCTGGAGTGCAGTGGCACGATCTTGGTTCACTGCAACCTTAACCTCCTGGGTTCAAGTGATTCTCTTGCCTCAGCCTCTCAAGTAGCTGGGACTTAGGTGTGCACCACCACTCCCAGCTAATTTTTAATATTTTTAGTAGAGATGAGGTTTCACCATATTGGCCAATCTGGTCTTGAACTCCTGACCTCAAGTGATCTACCCGTCTAGGCCTCCCAAAATTCTGGGATTACAGGCATGTGCCACCGTGACCAGCATTATTTCTTTCTCTTGCCTGATTGCTCTGGCTAGGACTTCCTGTACTATGTTGAATAGGAGTGGCAAGACTGGACATCCTTGTCTTGTTCTAGTTCTCCCAAATTTTGCCTGTTTAGAATGATGTTGGCTTGGGTTTGTCATAAATGGGTCTTAGTATTTTGAGGTATGTTCATTTTGATGCCTAGTCTGTTGAGGGTTTTTACCATGAAGGGGTGTTGGATTATGCTGACAGCTTTTTCTGTGTCTATGGAGATGATCATATGGTTTTTGCTTTAAATCTGTTTATGTTGTGAATAACATTTATTGATTTGCATATGTTGAACTAGCCCTGCATCCCAGGAATAAAGCTTACTTAATCATGATATATTAACTTTTTGATGTGTTGCTGGATTCAGTGTGCTCATACTTTCTTGCAGATGTTTTGCATCCATATTCATCAGGGATATTGACCTGATGCTTTCTTTTACATTGTGTCTCTGCCAGATTTTGGTGTCAGGCTGATACTGGTCTTATAGAATGAGTTATGGAGGAGTCCCTCTTCCTCAGTTTCTTGGAACATTGTCAGTAGGAATGGTATAAGCGCTTGTTTATACATCTGGTAGAATTAGGCTGTGAACATGTCTGGTCCTGGGATTTTTCTGCTTGGTAGGCTTTTTATTACTCATTCAATTTCAGACCTCATTATTGATGTTTTCATTAGTTTAATTTCTTTCTGGTTCAATCTTGGGAGGTTGCATGTTTCTTGGAATTTATGCATTTCTTCTAGGTTTTCTAGTTTGTGTACATAAAGATGTTTGTAGTAGTTCTCTCAGGGTTTTTTGTATTTCTGTGTGGTTGATGGAATGTCACCTTTGTCATTTCTGATTGTTTGTTTGGATCTTTTTTTTTTCTTTTTTTTTTGAGACAGAGTCTCGCTCTGTCGCCCAGGCTGGAGTGCAGTGGCCAGATCTCGGCTCACTGCAAGCTCTGCCTCCCGGGTTTACGCCATTCTCCTGCCTCAGCCTGCCGAGTAGCTGGGACTACGGGCGCCCGCCACCTCGCCACCTCGCCCGGCTAGTTTTTTGTATTTTTTAGTAGAGATGGGGTTTCACTGTTTTAGCCAGGATGGTCTCGATCTCCTGACCTCGTGATCCGCCCGTCTCGGCCTTCCAAAGTGCTGGGATTACAGGCTTGAGCCACTGCGCCCGGCCGGATCTTTTGTTTTCTTATTAGTCTAGCTAGCAGTTTATCTTATATATTCTTTCAAAGAACAAACTCCTTGATTCTTTGATCTAATTATTATATTATTATTATTTTTGCATCTCAATTTTGTTTAGTTCAGCTTTGATTTTGGTTATTTCTTACCTTCTGCTAACTTTGGGGTTGGTTTGCTCTTGCTTCTCTGTTTCCTCTAGGTGAGATGTTAGGTTATTCACTTGAGAACTTTTGAACTTTCTGATATGGGCATTTAACACTATAAACTTACCTCTTAACACTGCTGTACCTGTGTCCCAGAGATTCTGGTATGTTGTACCTTTATTCTCATTAGTTTCAAAGAATTTCTTGATTTCTGCCTTAATTCCTTTGTTTACCCAAAGGTCATTCCAGAGCAGGTTGTTTATTTTTCCATGTAATTGTATGGTTTTTAAGTGATTTTCTTAGTATTGATTTCTGTTTGTATTGTGCTGTGGTCCAAGAGTGTGACTGGTATGATTGCAGTTTTTTTTTTTAATTTGTGGACAATTGTTTTATGGTTGATTGTGTGGTCAGTGTTACAGCATATGCCCTGTACAAATGAAAAGAATATATATTCTGTTGTTTTTCGGTGGAGAGTTCTGTAGATGTGTATTAGGTTCATTTGGTCAAGTGTTGAGTTCAGGTCTTGAATTTCTTTATCGGTTTTCTGTCTTAATGGTCTGTCTTATAATGTCAGTGGGGTGTTGAAGTCTCACACTATTATTATGCAGTCTCTTCATAAGTCTCTAAGAACTTGCTTTATGAACCTGGGTGCTCCTATGTTTGCTACATATATAGGATAATTAGGTCTTTTTGTTGAATTGAATGCTTTACTATTATATAGTGCCCTTCTTTGTCTTTTTTTTATCTTTACTGGTTTAAAGTTGGCTTTGTCTGTTATAATAGCAACCCCTACTTTTTCTATTTTCTGTTTGCTTGGTAGATTTTTCTGCATCCCTTTATTTTGAGCTTATGGATGTCATTGCATGTGAGATGGGTCTCTTGAAGATAGCACACCATTGAGTCTTGCCACTTTGTCCAACTTGCCACTCTGTGCCTTTTAATTGGGGCATTTAGCTCGTTTACATTCAACATTGATATTGACGTGTGGATTTGATATTATCATTGTGTTGTTAGCTGGTTATTATGCATACTTGTTTGTGTTGTTGTTTTATAGTGGCAGTGGTCTATGTACTTAAGTGTGTTTTTGTGGTGGCTGGTGATGGTCTTTCTTTTTTATATTTAACACTCCCTTCAGGACCTCTCATAAGGCAGGTCTAATGGTAACAAATTCCCTTAGCATTTGTTTATCTGAAAAGGATCTTATTTCTCCTTTGCTTAGTTTGGCTGCATATGAAATTCTTGGTTGGGGCTGGGTGTGGTGGCTCACGCCTGTAATCCTAGCACTTTGGGAGGCTGAGGCAGGTGGATTGTTTGAGCCCGGGAGTTTGAGACCAGCCTAGGCAACATGGTGAAACCCCGTCTCTACAAAAATGCAAAAATTAGCCGGGCATGGTGGCATGTGCCTGTAGTCCCAGCTACTCAGGAGGCTGAGGTGGGAGGACTGCTTGGGTCCAGGAGGTCATTCCTGCAGTGACCTGTGATCATGCCACTGCACTCCAGCCTGGGTGACAGAGTGAAACCCTGTCTCACACACACACACACACACACACACACAATTCATGATTGGAATTTCTTTTCCTTAAGAATGTTGAATATAGTCCTCCAATCTCTTCCGGCTTGTAGAGTTTCTATTGAAAGGTTCACTGTGAGCCTGATGGAATTCCCTTTGTAGGTGACTTGCCCCTTCTCTTTAGCTGCCTTTGACATTTTTTTCCTTCATTTTGACTTTGATGAATCTGATGACTGTGTCTTGGGGATGATCATCTTGGGTAGTATCTCACAGAGGTTCTCTGCATTTCTTGAATTTGAATTCAGGCCCCCAGCTTTGTTCTCTGGGCCTTTCAGGTTAGGAACCTTCTGTGTTAGAGGGGCCCAGGTGTTCTTGGATCTCTGGCCACAACACTGATAGGTGGTGCCAGCCAAAATGCATTGCTGGGGTGGTGGCAGTGGGATCTGTGCTTGTTCACATGTGCCAAAAGCAGCTGCATTATGGTGGGATGCATGCTCCTTGGCTTGGACGGGGTGCTGGTGGTACAGGGCTGCCAGCCTTTGTGTGCACATTCACACTGGTGGCTGTGTTGGCGCGGGGGGTAGTGCGGTGCTGGCAGGTACAGGGCTGCCAGTCTCCATGTGTGTGTTCGTGCTGGTGGCAGTGTGGGGTGGTGTGTGGGTCACTGTCCTCCGTAGGTGCGTTTGCACTGGCAATGGCCACACAGTGATGGGGTTACACTCATGTTGCAGCTGTGGCACAGTGGGATGCATGTGCACATGGGTGCCGGCGGTGGAGGGGAGGTGAGGTCTACCCACACGTGCGCCAGCAAAACGGTAGGGTGGGGGGTGGGGTCGGGCATGTGTGTGTTCCTGCTGGCAAAGCAGCACAGAGGTGGCTGCAGTCAGTGGATGGTGTGGGTGGTCTGGTGTGCCTCAGCGGAGGCTGCTCTGCTGGAGCTCTTGACAGTCAGGCACTATCTGCCAGTGAAGGACCTATGATGTGGGCCCCCTGGAGGCACCTCGGTTGGACATCTGAGGGTACACTGCAAGTGTGCTCTACCAGGTTGGGACCCTGGGAGAGGCCAGCAGACAAGGGGTGCTTCGATTGGACTGGCTCCATTTCATATGCAAGACCACCACGATCTGTTCAGATTTGACAATTCCTCTAAGGCTAAAGTCTCCTAGGAGAGCATGGTGAGCCTTGAGTGATGGACAACCCTGGTTTGCTCCACTGCAGACATTACTGCACCAAACCCTCTGGGTTCTGCACTAAAGTCCTACCCCTACCACCTCTCTAAGCACCTCTCCCAGCCAGCTTAAGTGTCCACGCCCTGGAGTGGTTATGGGGTCTCCTGCTGCTAGGATTTCAGAGGTCTGTGGTGAGAGGGGTTTGTTTTTCATCTCTTTAACTCACCCCTTCCTCAGGAGTCCTTGGGGGCCAGAAGTAAGTCTTGGTGTCCTCCATATGCACGTTTGCACTGGCAGTGGCTATGCAGTGGTGGGGTTACACTCACGCCACAGCTGCGGCAGAGTGGGATAGCCCAGTGCAGGGTTTGCAGCTTCTTCTTTCTTCAGCCCAGCATCTGTATCCTCCCTCTGTCAATTCTCATTGCCTTCCCTCCAAAGATCTCGGAATGCGCCAGTCTTCCCAAAGTCCTTGTCACTTGGTGGCATGTGTTCCTCCTGGCTGCATCTAGTTGGCCATCTTGCCCCAGAGTCTTTTCTCTAATTTTAGGCATTTATTTTCTTCTGGTAGTTTTGGGGTTGGTTTATTCTTTTTTTTTTTTTTTTAATTCCATTAGGTGCAAAGTTAAAATGTTAATTTGAAGTCTTTCTAACTTCATGATGGAGAAATTTAGTGTTATAAACTTTCCTCTTAATACTGCTTTAGCTGCCTCCCAGAGATTTTGGGAAGTTGTGTTCCTATTTTCATTCATATCAAAGAATATTTTTTGATTTCTGCCTTAATTTAATGTTCACCTGGGAGTTATTCAGGAGCAAGTTGTGTCCTTTCCATATCTGTGCAGTTTTGAGAGATCTTCATGATATTCGTTTTTATTTTTTTGGCACTGTGGTCTGATAGTGTGCTTGGTATGATTTCAATTTTTTAAAAAAATTATTGACACTTATTTTATGACCAAACATGTGGTTGCTCTTAGAATATGTTCCTTGTATAGATGAGAAGAATGTATATTCTGTGGTTGGTGTGTGGGTCATTCTATAGATACCTGTTAGGTTTAATTGGTCAAGTGTCAAGTTTAAGTCCAGAGTTTCTCTGTTATTTTTCTGCCTTGATGATCTTTCTGTCACTGTCAGTGGAGTGTTGAAGCCCCCGCCCCCACAGTTTTTGTGTGGCTAAGTCTTTTTATCAGTCAAGAAGAACTTGTTTTATGAATCTGGGTGCTCCAATCTCGGATGGGTATATATTTAGGATAGTTAAGTCTTCCTGTTGGATTGTATACTTTTTGTTGTTGTTGTTAAGATGGAGTCTCACTCTGTCGCCAGGCTAGAGTGCAGTGGCATGATCTCTGCTCACTCCAACCTCCGACTCCCTGGTTCAAGTGATTCTCTTGCCTCAGCCTCCCGAGTAGCTGAGATTACAGGCACGTGCCACCACATCCAGCTAATTTTTGTCTTTTTAGTAGAGATGGGGTTTCACAGTGTTGGCTAGGATGGTCTCAATCTCCTGACTTCATGATCTGCCTGCTTCGGCCTCCCAAAGTGCTGGGATTATAGGCATGAGCCACTGTGCCTGGCTGGATTGTACCCTTTATCATTATGTAATACCCTTCTGTGTCTTTCTTAGTTATGATTTAAAGTCTGTTTTATCTGGTATAAGAATAGTGACTTCTACTTGTTATCCATTTGCCTGCTAGCTCTTTCTTACCCCTTTTTACTTTGAGCCTTACTTACTTACATGTCAGATGGGTCTCTTGAAGACAACAGGTGGTTGAGTCTTGTCTTTTTTTTCAAGCTTACCATTTTGTGTCTTTTAAGTGGGGTGTTTAGCCCATTTACATTGAAGTTTAGTAATGATATATGAGACTTTGATCCTGTCATTGTGTTGTTGGCTGGTTATTATGTAGACTTGATTGCATAGTTACTTTATAGTGCCTGTGGGCTATGTACGTAAGTGTGTTTTTGTGGTAGCTGGTGGTGTTCTTACCATTCCATTTTTCGCACTTCCTTAAGGACCTTTTCTTAAAAGGTTGTTCTAGTTGGCCGGGCGCGGTGGCTCAAGCCTGTAATCCCAGCACTTTGAGGCCGAGACGGGCGGATCACTAGGTCAGGAGATCGAGACCATCCTGGCTAACATGGTGAAACCCCATCTCTACTAAAAAATACAAAAAAAAATAAAAAATAAAAATAAATAAAAAATACAAAAAACTAGCCGGGTGAGGTGGCGGGTGCCTATAGTCCCAGCTGCTTGGGAGGCTGAGCCAGGAGAATGGCATGAACCCGGGAGGCGGAGCTTGCAGTGAGCTGAGATCCGGCCACTGCACTCCAGCCTGGGCGACAGAGCGAGACTCCGTCTCAAAAAAAAAAAAAAAAAAAAAAGGTTGTTCTAGTTGAAACAAATTCCCTCAGTGTTTTCTTGTCTGAGAAGGGATTTATTTATTTTTCACTTATGAAGCTTAGTTTGTAGGAAATGAAATTCTCTGTTGGTATTTCTTTTCTTTAAAGACACTGAAAATAGGTCCCCACTCTCTTCTGACTTGCAAGGTTTCTGCTGAGATGTCTGGTGCAAGCCTGATGGGGTTCCTTCTGCCCATGCATTACCATTTTCTCTTGCTGCCTTTAAGACTTTTTTCTTTTGCATTGACCTTGGTGAATGTCTGTGTACCTTTGGGATGGTCGTTATGTTGTCTGCATTTCTGTACCTGGATATCTATATCTCTAGCAAGATTAGGGAAATTTTCTTAAATTATTCCGTCAAGTATGTTTTCCAGGTTGTCAACTTTTTCTCCTTCTCTCTCAGGAATGCCAGTAATTCATAGGTTTGGTTGCTGCTTTATGTAATCCCACACTTATCAAAGACCTTGTTCATTTTATAAAATAAAGTTCTTTATTCTTTTTTTGTTTGAGATGGAGTTTTGCTCTTGTTGCCCTGGCTGGAGTGCAATGGCACAAACTCAGCTCACTGCAACCTTCATGTCCTGGGTAAAAGTGATTCTCCTGCCTCAGCCTCCCGAGTAACTGGGATTACAGGCATGCACCATCACACCCAGCTAATTTTGTACCTTTTTAGTAGAGGTGGGTTTTCACCATGTTGGTCAGGCTGATCTCAAACTCCTGACCTCAGGTGATCTGCCCACCTCAGCCTCCCAAAGTACTGGGATTACAGGCGTGAGCCACTGTGCCTGGCCTAAAATTCTTTTTCTTTACTTTTGTCTGTATGGGTTAGTTTGAAATATTCTGCTTGGTCTAGTCTATTGATAAATCTTTCAATAGCCTGACAATTATAAAGTGAAGTTTTTAGTTCCAGAAGCTCCAATTGGTTCCTTTTTAAGATGTTTATCTCTTTTTTCATTTCCTGGATTGTTTTAATAGTTTCTTTGTGTTGATTTTCAGTCTTTTCTTTTATATCTTTGAGTTTCTTTCAATCCATGCTTTGAATTATTTATCTGACATTTCTGAGTTGCCATTTTGGTTGGGGACCATTCCTAGAGAGCTACTGTGATTCTTCAGTGGTGTTACACAAATTGGATTTTTCTGGTGTCAAAATTCTTATGTTGCTTCCTTCTCGTTTGTAGGTGTTGGCACTTGTAAATTTTTGTTTTTTGAGATAGGTTCTCACTCTTTCACAATCACACTCTTTCACTTCACAGGCTGAAGTGCACGAACCATGTCCCACTGCAGCCTCGACCTCCCAGGCTGAAGCAATCCTCCTGCCTCAGCCTTCCAAGTAGCTGGGACTAGGCGTGTGCCATCATGCCTGGCTAATTTTTTAATTCTTTGTAGAGACAGTGTCCCACCATGGTCTTGAACTCCTGGGCTCAAGTAATCCTTCTGCTTTGGCCTCCAGGGTTGGAGTGCTGGGATGGATTATAGACATGAACCACTGTGCCTGGCTGGCACTTCAAATTTTTGGAGATATTTTCATGCAGGTAGGGTTTTCTTTCCCTTTCTTTTCTTGTATTAATATTGTTGTTTTCCCCTTTCCTTTCCCCACTCACTAAAGGGTGTGACTTAAGAGTATGTCAAGTAGGGTCTTTTGTCTTTGTTTCCATGGCCTTATGTTCTGTCAGCAGGTTGTATATTGGACTGTGGAGTTCACCCTATGGACCGGTAGATGATGCTTATGGGTGAGAGTCAGGGGTGGTGGAAGCAGACAGTTATGTACTTGATATTTGTTTACTGTGAAGAGTTCTCTGTTGTTTCAGCTGTTAGGCTAGACTGTGGAGTGCTTCATACCATGTACTTCCCATTTTATGGGAGTGCTGGGGACATAGCTGGGTGGACTGGATCTCCTGGCTTGTCCACAAATACCCCTATGTCACGTGTAGTCCCCAACCCTGATGAGGGTGGCAAGGAAAAGCTCCTAGTGAATTGTGCCACAGTCTCTGCGGGAGTTTAGGGTGCTACATGAGCCCCTTCTAGATAGGCTGGAATGTAGATTGTTGCCCAGTCACACCCTTGTTCTAGAGCTCTTGACTCCTGAATCAGACACACACTGCATCCTATCTCCAGACCACCATATGGTTGATAGCCTTAGGAAATGTCTAATTTTTGACTCTCCAGGGGAGTGGTTTTTGGGGCAGAACTTCATCACTTAGCTTAGTATAGGTAGCTGTGTGGTCCTCTGCTCTCCAATGTTATGATTCTTCTTCATTTAAGAGCGGGGTTGGGGGACTCCATCTTTGGGCTTCTGCAGCAGTGTGTTGGTTGTGGTGGTGTTGGCTGGTTGTGTCTGTCCATCCAACCTCAGGCAATGGTAGATGTGGTAAAGCACTTGCAAAATTGGAATAGGGTAGGGAGATCTGTAACTCCCTAGCCCCTAGATGGCCAGCTGGACCTCCTGTATGAATCTTGATGGGGTTGGATTGTTGGGGAGCCTCAGGTCCTGACTGTGATGGAAAGGGGTGAGGGCTGATACCTGGGTGAGGGGCTGAACTCTCAGGCAGGGCACTTAGGTGGTGGGAGCCCCAGGGAAGATCACAGGTCTGTGGGGGTAAGGTTTTTGATAGGGCTCTGGGCCATGACTGAAATGCTCATGTGGGGGTGGGGTAGGTGCAGTGGATGCCAGAAGGCAGCAGCCCTGGTTTGGGAGGGGGCAGTGGAGGAAGGGGGTCATGTGGAAAGCAGTCTGGCCACCTCTCTGAAGGGTAGCTGCTGGCACTGGAGTTTCTCTCCCTAGCCTGGAGGCAGCAGGGGTGCCCACGGCAGAGGACCTGTTCCGTTGCCTTTGGGAGTGATGGTGGTGGCCGGTGCACCTGGGAAGAGGGAATGGGGAGCAGGTTGGGTACTTCTCTCTGCTGATGGAGGTGCTCGAAAGCAATCAAGCTCTTTGTTCCCTCCTTAGCCTAGAAGTAGCAAGGGTGGGTACTGCAGCAGCTGCAGTGGCAGAGGGCCTGTCAGTTGCCTTTGGAAGCTCCACCCAGAGAAGCAGAGCCACTACTCACATGTAGGGGTAGGGGTGGCTGTGCTGGGGGCCCAAGTCAGGAGGCCCTGCCCTGTGAGGAGCAGCACGGGGCTGGGCCTCTGAGAGAAAAGAGTCTGGCCACCTTTCCTGAAGGCAGCTGCATCCTCCTGGAGGTCTACTTGCTCTCAGGCTCTTCACTCCCTCCCCAGCCTGAGGGCAGCAGGAGCAAGGACCTGGGAGAGGCAGTTGCAGTGAGCCTGTCAGTTACTGCTGGGAGCTCTGACCCAGTGAAATACAGAGCCAGAGCCATGACCGACTGACCGGAGTGCTCAGGTGGTGGTGGAGCGGGTATGCTGGGGGCCCAGGCCAGTGGCCTTGCCTGGCAAGGAATAGCAGAGGCAGGGCCTGCAGTCTGACTACTCCTAAGCTCTGTGGATGTGGCTTCTGTCCTAGAGTTATGTGAAAGAGCTTGGCCTCCCTTGGTGGGGCTATGACAGCTGGCACCAGGGAACTGAGGGATCCAAGGTCAGTGGGGATCCCCGACTCCATGTGGGGTTGAGCTTCCAAGATGGCTTCCTTACATGGCTTACATGGCTGAGAAGTTTGTCCTGGCTGTAGACAGTTCTTTGCAGTGTGAACCTCTCCACAGGACTGCTTGAGTGTCTTCATAACACAACAGCTGACTTTCTGTGGAGTACGTGATCCAAGAGTACAGGGTAGAAATGACAATTTCTTTTAAGACAAAGCCTTGGAAGTTACATACCATCATTTCTGCTGTATTCTGTTAGTCACAGACAAACCTGATACAGTGTGGGAGGAGACTACAGAAAGGCATGAATAATAAAGGTGAGTACCATTGAGTCTTAGAGGTTGCCTACCACTAATATATGCATGTGTGTATACATGTATATGTATGCATGTGTGTATGTGTATGAGATTAAAAAAAAATTTATGACCATTCTATTCTCAGAAATGTTGTAGTAGGCAGAGTTTCTTAAATGGCCTCTCAAAGATGTTCTGCCCTAATCCCTGGAACCTTTGAATGTGATGAGATATCACTCCCATGATTATTATATGTTATATGGCATAGTTGACTTTAAGATGGGGAGATTATTTGGATCTAATCGTATGAGCCCTTAGAAGTAGTGAGCTTTCTCTGGCTGTTAAAAAGGGGAAGGAAGAAAAGTTTAAAACCTGAGAAGGAATCAGGATGCCATTGCTGCCTTGAAAATGGAGTGGCCATGATTGAAGGAATGTAGGCAGCCTCTAGAAGCAGTGAATGGCCCTGAGATGAGAGCAAGAAAGGGACCTCAGACCTAGAACTGCAGAGAAATAGATGTGGCAACAGCCTGAATGAACTTGGAAGTTGATACTTACTCTCAACCTCCAGATAAGAGGCCAGCTCAGCTGAGATCTTGATTTCAACCTTGTAAGACCTTGAGCAGAGAACGTAGCCAACCCTGTCTGGACTTCTGACCTATAGAACTGTAACATAATAAATGGATGCTGTTTAAGCTGCCAAGTTTGTGGTAATTTGTTATGAAGCAGTAGGGAACTAATAAAATACAGGTGTCAATGAAGGTGCCTAATTAACTGCATTGCACAATCTTTGTTTCTGGTTAAAAGGTCAAGCCGAGTGTCGTAGATAGATGTCAGATAGATCTGGTGGGTGGGTGAGGTAAGGCAACTGATCGAGTGAAATTACAGTGGATCTGGAGATTGAGAGAGTAAGAATCAATCTGGAAATATTTTGCTGTCATTTTTATAGTTGCTCTTTCCTGACTTTAACTTCAAAATTTCCTAGGTATTTATCATCAGTTTTGACTTACGTGAATGTCACTGAACCTAGGTATACTTGCATATTCAGTTACAACACCAAGATGAAAAGTGGAAGTAGAGAAGTACTATTCATTCCTAAAGCAGAAGCAGCAGAGGAGAAATCAGAGACACCAACTCTGCTGAACTGCTGAAGGAAGTGAACTACAGGGCATTGTTCCATTCCCTGAGAAGAGCAAACTCCTTAAAGTTTGTATTATGTGGAGATCAAATCAGTTTGGTAGCCTTCTCATATGAGATAATATAGATCGGTGTTCCTCATTCATTTTTTCATTATTGTCTCCTAAGAAGCCTTTTTAACAATTTTTTCTTAACCACACCCTCCAGTGAAATTTTTCTACCACACATATACTGTGTATCTGTTTTTGTACTGTATAAATATCTGTGCTTTATACATAAAGAGTAAAATCTTCCCCTTCCTCCAAAACCAACTTTTACCCTTGGGGTTAATATCACCCATGCTAAGAATGCATGAGATAGGTGCTATTGTGAACAGGTAAAATTGAAGTTGTATTTAAAGATATAGGTGAGGCGCGGTGCCTCACGCCTGTAATCCCGGTACTTTGGGAGGCCGAGATGGGCAGATCACTTGAGGCCTGGAGTTCGAGACCAGCCTGCCCAACATGGTAAAACCCCACCTTTACCAAAAATACAAAAATTAGCTGGGTGTGGTAGCATGCACCTGTTGTCCCAGCTACTTGGAAGGCTGAGGCAGGAGAATCGCTTGAACCCAGGAGGCAGAAGTTGCAGTGAGCTGAAATTGCGCCACTGCACTCCAATCTGGGCAACAGAGTAAGGCTCCGTCTCAAAAAAATAAAATAAATAAATAAATAAATAAATAAATAAATAAATAAAAATTCGAAGATATCATCAAAAAAGGTATTTTCAGCCAGGTGTGGTGGCTCATGCCTATGATCCCAGCACTTTGGGAGGCTGAAGCAGGAGGATCGCTTGAGACCAGGAGTTTGAGACCAGCCTGAGTAACATAGCAAGACCCTAGCTCTACAAAAAGTAAAAAAAAAAAAAAAAAATTAGTTAGGTGTGGTGGTGCATGCCTGTAGTCCCAGCTACTTGGGAGACTGAAGCAGGAGGATCACTTGAGTTCAAACCTGCAGTGGACTATGATTGCACCACTGTACTTCAGCCTAGGGTGAGATCCTGTATCTTAAATAAATGTTATTTTCATACTGTAATATAATCTAGAATACAGGACCAGAGAACTCAGTTCAACACAGAGAGATGTAATATCTGCATAGTTCAACTCATGTGTACCTCTAGGATAGTAAAACAGAAGCACTGCTAAATCTGTGCAATGCTAAGAATGATTATATCTGGATCCTTGTTGTAAGTAATGAGAAGTGACATAGCACATTTCTGCATTATTTGTATTTCTGGAGTCATTTCTATACTTTGTTCATGACTTTGGGAGGTGAGGTATCTGCTTTTAGTGGAGCAGTTTGGTTTTGGAAGTGACTCCCCTACTATTCCCAAATGTTAGAGATAGAGACAGGATGACAGAGTTCTATTTTAGCATCTTAGTTTTTTCTTTTTTTTTTTGAGACAGAGTCTCGCTTTGTCACCCAGGCAGTGGCACAATCTTGGCTCACTGCAAGCTCTGCCTCCCGGGTTCACGCCATTCTCCTGCCTCAGCCTCCTGAGTAGCTGGGACTACAGGCGCCTGCCACCACACTCAGCACATTTTTTGTATTTTTAGTAGAAAGAGGATTTCACCATGTTAGCCAGGATGGTCTCGATATCCTGACCTTGTGATCTGCCTGCCTCGGCCTCCCAAAGTGCTGGGATTACAGGCGTGAGCCTGCGCACCTGGCCAGCATCTTAGTTTTTTTCTTGGAACAATTTGTATTAAAGCTATTTTTATAATTGGCAGGATTAGCTGTGTCCTACATGATCACAGGAAATAATAAGGCAGGGATTGTAAACTCTAATGCCTATAAGCATGAGCCATGTAATAGAAGTACATGAAACAGTTAAGTGTAAGACATAGATACTTTATTAGTTGATTTCGGCTGCTGACAACAGCAGCAAACATTTATTTTTTTGCTCATGGGTCTCCAAGTCTGCAAAGGTGGATCCTGTCTTCTTCAGGCTGCAGTCAGGTTCAGATGTGCCCCACAAGTTGTAACAGCAGCAAGAAAACCAGAGAGAGATTTCAAATGGATGTTCTTTGAGTACAGTCTGCTGACATTCGTTTATCCTGCCCTATGTTTTGAAAGGAGGATAACCAGGCCTCTGTTCTAATACAGGCGTTTAGCATATGTGGTTGATTGGACCATTGTTCCCAATTCTTCACTTACTCTGTAATTTAGAAATAAACATTCTGCTTTGTAATGGTTTACTGGGGTCTTTTATGTTGCACATGTTCAGTAACTGTTGTTAAATGAATGATTATATCCCTTAATACTGTTTGATTTTTGTTAATGGTGGAACCTGAGGTACTTGTCATTTCCATTCCCTTCTGCTTATTCTGCTCTTCTCCCATCCCTACTCTTCTTCCCCGCCTTCCCATTTACTTCCAAAACAGCAGTGATCAATATGAAAAAGGAGGGAGTGGTAGAGAGAATCCAAGACATAAACTCTTCCACATGTTGGTGTAAAGTAATTTAAGATCAAGGTTTCTTTCACAAGGCAAAATGCAACCTGGCATTTCTGAGATTCTTTCTTTTTTTTTTCTTTTTGTGGTTTTGGCTTTAGGATTTAGAATGTTAGTTATTTTAAAAATGAGTTATGTAGGTCTGAAGACCTACTCATATTTCTACATAATTGTTGAGCAAATGGAGACAAGTAGTTAGATGCTGGAGGTCATTAAAAACATGCTCACTGGTTTCAGATCAGAGCCAGGCATCCTTAAATTGTCTTCTGCCAGGTATTGGCTTGGCAGATTACCCTGTCCAGTTGCCCTCATCTTGAATGTGAGGAGAGTTAACTTGATAAGATTTTAGGTCCTAACTGGTCCAGATTTTACATTCCTCTCAGCCATGTAAATTTTAAGATGAGGAGGCTTCATTTTTACTTTAGTACAATTAGACTTTTTCTTGGGAATAATTCTCTTTCCTCTTCAAACCAATTATTAACATTTGCTCCTTTGCTGATATTTGAGTGATGTTCACTACTGACTTTTTTCCAGTTCTTTTACATTTCTCAAGCAGGTTGTTGAAACTTTGGCTCTAACTATATGAAGTGAATTGCTTTTTTTTACTGGTGTTTTTAGTGTGTAAATATTGTATTCAGTCTGAGTTTCCAAGAAGCAAATAACTTAGCCTATTCTGGTTTGGCATGTTTTCTCTTTCTAACCACCATTGGGGTAGAAGCTGGGAACTGAACACAACTTGAAATTTTGTGGTTTGGGTGCTAGAATTCAGAGCTAGACTATCTGAAGCTAAAAATTATTAATGTTGAAATATTTTCACCCACTAAATAAACCTGAAAAAACAATGAAATTTAACTCCAGGCAGCCCATAAAATCACATATGGTATAATTTTTTTGAGTCTAGGAAGAGAGGAAAAAAGTTTGTGAACAGGATCTGAGATTGCTAAAAAAAATTAGAAATTGTTTATTATAGTTTAAAGTAAATGCTACTATCCAAACTCGAATTCAAACTCAACAAACAAACAAACCCAGAAATCTCTTACTGTTATTCACAAGATGTTTTATTTTCTTCAAGACTATACTGAATCAGTACATAAAAATAATGAAGTAGGGAAAATACCAGTTGCCCTTCTTTAACTTTTCAGCTGTTTTTTACATGTTTTCTTTGAAGATGGAATAGTAAAGTAATACTTTACATTTTCAAGGTACTTGATACTTTACTGAATATTTCCAAATATATCATCTTAATTAAAATAATGGCTTGTTTCACCCTTTTAAAAATCACAAAGTATTTAACAGTTTTAAGCTCATTAAATCTGAGAACATATCTAAAACCTGGCATATGGATAGTATGTATAGAAAGGCTAGTCCTTTGTTCTTCTGCTAGTTAGCACTCTAATGATATTAATGATGGAAGGTTTTTCTCAGCCCCTTTGCTGGACTTGTGACAGGGGTACCCCATTTACTTGGCCTGCCATGCTCAACCCCTTGTAGGAGGGAGCACCTGAGTGAGCAAGTGTGGGATCTGGCTGGATGCTCCAGGTCCCGGCAGGAGCAAGCTTCATGCCCAGGTGTGAGTGAGCGAGTGCGGGATCTGGCCAGCACGGCTCCGAGTGCCAGCAGGAGCAAGCTCTGTGTGGGGTCTCTGGCCAGACTAGGCATGAGCTAGCGAATGTGGGACCGGCCAGCCACTCTGGGAGCTTCCAGGAGCAACCTCCATGAAGGGCCTGTGGAGGAACCCAGGTGAGGGTGCCTGTGACCCCGAATCCCCAGAGTGGGTGTTACAGTGCTCTCTTAATTCTGCCCTCTGCGGACGGTGGTGTGTTAGCAGCTCAGTTGGCCCCTTGCCTCATTATGTGGGGCAGTTGCCCTCTGCTGGCGAGGGCAAAGGGCCAGCATGACAGCATTCTGGTTACCCACACTTGGTGGGCGCCTGTCTGGCATCCAAGAAGAATGAGGTCAATTGGACAATTGAAGGATAGTGAAGGCGGATAATTTTATTGAACAATGAAAATGACTCTCAGTGGAGAGGATAGCTAGAGAGGGGACCAGAAGGGCAGGTAATCTTCCCCAAAGTCGAGTCATCTCTTCCCCGAAGTCCAGCTGTCTTCCCCAAAGTCTGGCCATCTCCCTTAAGTCCGGCCGTCTCCTCCTGTACTGATTGAGTTTGGGTTCTTTATAGGTACAGAATGGGGAGTGCATGCTGATTGGTTTGTAATTATACAAAAAAGTTTAAAGCAAGGACACCACTCAAAGGTGGGCATGACAGTGTAGGAAACCAATTAGGAAAGGGTAGGTGTATATAAAATAGGTGAAGGGTGAGAGGATCAGTCCAGAGGAAAGCGTGCCAAACAGGTTCTCACTCTGGTCAGGGGATTTAACCTGTAGCTTGGCTTTCAGGCTTTGAACTGTATCTGGCTTGGAGGTGGGATTTCACCAGGTACCTGGCCCTACCCTATCTGCCTAGGCATTTGACTGCCTCCTGTTGCTATCATTAGTAAGCATAAGCATTTCTTTGTTTCAGGATCCACTTTCAACTTTTACTGACAGAAGTTTCCCTTGCTCTGATATCTGGTGACTAATTTGATCCATGTTGTTTTTGAAAATGAAGAAAGTTCCATAAAAAATGTTTAGAGCTCTGAATTTAGACTAGCATTCTCCAAAGCAGGGTATGTAAAATGTTTCATTAGGTTGTGGGAAGAAAATATTAAAACTTTTATTATTTCAATCTAACAAATGAAATTTAACTTCATTAACATTTAATCAGTGGATTAACACTGACATCCTCACTTGGTCTATGTGTCAGGTTGTTAGGTATCAGTTATAGTGCACGAGGAAAGCATGCAGGCGTTGACAGAGGTCCCTTGCTGCTACCTTTATTTTCAACATACTGGGATGAATTATAAGTCTGCATATATCTAGTTAGGTGGATGTATGGATTTAACGAAATCAAAGCTTGCAAAACAGATAAATGGCAAGAAAGATTCCTGCAAAGAAACTGTAAATTGTATACAATACTAATAATGAGAGTGGAAGTGAGCCACACACATGTATAGGTCAGAGCAGATGCTTCTCCTATGATACTCATGAAGTAAAAATCAACCACAATCTAATGCCCAGAAAAAGTGAAATTATAAGCAAGACAATTTGATAGATAGAATTATATTCATTATTGTTAACAAAGAAATACTTTCTGATATTTTATTCCCTTGAAATACTGGCTAACGATAGTAGGAAGCCATCATAATTAATGAACATGTGGGACAGGAAGATAAACTGACAAAAGTTTTTCCATGACATTTAAAGTTATGTGATACATAACTCAGTATCTAGAAAAATGTCATTAAAATTAATGATAGATATTTAAAAGCCTCTTTTGTGTTTTGTTAACAGCAAAAGACCAAATACAGTACATTATTAGTAACATTAGGACACATTTGTTTATAAAATGGATGAAATAAAACAGAAAACAATATGGCAACAATTTAAACGATTTTTTTTTTTTAAGACGGAGTTTTGCTCTTGTTGCCCAGGCTGGAATGCAATGGTGCGATCTCAGCTCACTGCAACTTCCGCCTCCCGGGTTCAAGCGATTCTCCTGCCTCAGCCTCCCAAGTAGCTGGGATTACAGGCATGTGCCACCACGCCTGGCTAATTTTTTGTTTTTTTAGTAGAGACGAGGTTTCTCCATGTTGGTCAGACTGGTCTCGAACTCCCGACCTCAGGTGATCCGCCCACCTCGGCCTCCCAAAGTGCTGGAATTACAAACGTGAGTCACCGCGCCCGGCCTTAAATGAATTCTTTCATGAACAAGTACTTTCAGAAGATACATAGAAATCTTTGAAGATGATTTGAATCATTGAGAACTTAAATTATTTAATGTGAGAGGAAGCTATATATTTGAAGTACAGATGTTTCTAACAAGGCTCAGATTATCATAGTAGCTATATTTTGTTTCAATAATGAAATACATGAAGAACTAATTTCATTTTGTGCCATTAAAATAAAGATGTATCAGGGAAGATATATTCTTGAAAATAAGTGACTTTGTGAATACAAAACAATGTATATTAGAGAATTTCCTGGGATAATGATAGTGTTTTGACTTTATTAGAGTTTAGGTTGCATACATGTATGCACTTGTTCAAATTTATGAAATGGTAGACTTATAATTTGCACATTTCAGTGCATGTAAAATTGCAAAAGAAAAAAAGGAATAATACATAATAAATTCTAGTTAATGCTATGCATGCTGGACTATTAGAGGGAAACTATATTAATGTGTTTGACTTTGAAATGCATTTAAAAAACCCTAAGATGGATTGGTGAATGGATTAATCATACAGAAAGCATACAGTATAGTCATACTATAGTATAAGAAATACAGTAAAAATTGTAAATGCAGAGTGTAAGCGGTGGGTATATGGATGGTCCCTGTAAAAGTCTTTCAACTTTTCTGTTGCATCATCCTTAGATAGTCTATAGTAACACATAGGTTGATGTCAGATGTGCAAAGTTAGTATTTCAATATGGTATCAATGTTGTTAATTTTTCTTAAAATCTGACTGTTAGGCTGGGCATGTTGGCTCATGCCTGTAACCCTAATACTTTGGGAGGCCAAGGCGAGAGGATTTCTTGAGCTCAGGAGTTCAAGACCATCCTGAGCAACATAGTGAGACCTTGCCACTACAAAAAATTAAAACAGCTGGGTATGGTGATGTGTGCCTGTAGTTCCAGCTGCTTGAGTGGTGGAGGTGGGAGGATTGCTTGAGCCCTGAAGGCAGAGGCTGCAGTGAGCCGTGATCGTGCCACTGCACTCCAGCCTGGGTGACAAGTGAGACCCTGTCACAAAACAAAACAAAAAAACAAAAAATCCTAACCGTTATGTAGAATCCCTATTGTACTCCGTAATGAGATGAAGAGTGACCATGAGAATCATTTGAATCACAAGAGCATCTCTGATTATCTTGCAGCAAAGATTGTAACAGAATCATTGAACTTAAAAGATGGGTTGGCTAGGCATGGTAGCTCATGCCTGTAATCTCAGCACTTTGAGAGGCTGAGGTGGGTGGATGGCTTGAGTCCTGGAGTTCAAGACCAGCCTGGGAAACATGGTGAAACCCAGTCTCTGAAAAAAAAGCTGGGCATGTGTGAATTTGAGGCCACTTTCAGTATGTTATGTTCATGCCATTGCACTCCAGTCTGGGTAACAGAGTGAGACCCTGTCTTTACAAAAAAAAAAGAGTGAAGCATGTTTTTTTAAAAGACAAGAGATGTCAAATTTGCTGACCCTTTTTGTATGACAAGTGACTATGGAATCTGCATTGCAGATTAAACACCAAGCAACCAACCAATCAATGTAACACTCTTACTTCATTTCTTCAAGGTAAAGGTAATGTTTTAACAAGGAGTGAAGATGTAACTGCCTTTTATAAAGGCTGGGATAAAAACACATCTATGTTTTTAAAATCACTGTTTGGAATATTTCTTTTATCATGTGATTTTTGTTGTCAAAGATATGTGTGTCTTATGAAAACTTACCTGCACTCTTAAAAAATACTTGGAAAAATATTTTGTATACTCTTCAAAAATGTTCCCAATAGAGTTTCAGTCAGTGGGGGGAAGAGGGAATAGGTGAAAGAGAGATATTGGTAAAAGGGTCTCAAGTGTGTTAGACAGTAGGAATAAATGTTGGTGATTTATTGTACAGCATGGTAACTATAGTTAGTAATAATGTTGTATATTTCAGATTGCTAAGAGTAGATTTTAAGTGTTCTCACCAAAAAAAAGATAAGTATATGAAGTGATAGGTATGTTAATTAGCTTGATTTAACCATTCTACAATGTACTGTAAACATATTTCAAAATATCATATTGAACTCCATAAATATATATTATTATTTATCAGTTAAAAAATATTAAAACAAGCAAAACCCATGATACATATCTGGTGACAAATGAGTGTATATTAGAAATTCATCCAACTGCTCAGATGTGATTCATGTACTTTTCTGGCTGATTGTCATACTTCAGTAAAAATAAATAAATGTAAGCACACACAAAAAAGTTTCAGTGGGTTTTTAAACCAGTTGTTAAAAGTGTTAAAATGTGGCATATTTTGCTTAGTCTGCAAGATCAATTGACGTGAAGGAAGATGGAACTTTCTTAACCAAAGATCAATAAAAATGTTTGCATAATTGATGGAAGGTATTGAAAAATATAAGTAGTAATTTAGTTAAGTCCAACAAATGGTGTATTTCTTTAATGTCAATCCTTGCATCTTTGTAATTATCCCCTTTCAGCTATGCAGCCATTACAGTTAAGTACTGAAAAAAGTGGAACTTAGGACCTGACATTTCAATCACCGAATCACAAAATGTTTACGTTATTATTTTTTAAAAATGCAATTTGGTTTCTTATTATTTTCATTATTATCATTGCTCTACTAAAAATGGTAAGCTTTTATGAGAGCAAAAAGATCTTTTATATATGTAATAAATATTATAAAATGATTTTTAATGTTTGTGATTTTTAATTCATACTTCGTGTGTATTTTATACTGTATAGGATATATTAGTAAAATAGTATGTGTATAATAAATATGCATATATTGGAGGGTTTACTAAATTTTGTTTAGATTGCTTTTTTTGGCTGGTTTGTTGGGTATGTGAATTTGGAGAACTCTCTTTACTGATCACTCATAATCTGGCAAGCTGTTATTGACAAGAGTAATTATTTACTCTTAAAGTCTAAATGATCATTGTAAAGATTATAAACCAGCATGTAGTTTTAAATATGGGATTTTTTTTTTTTTTGAGACATGGTCTTGCTTAGTTGCCCTGGCTGGTCTGGAACTCCTGGGCTCAAGTGATTCTCTTGCCTCAGCCTCTGGAGTAGCTGGGATTACAGGCGTGTGCTAAACATTTGTGTTTTAAGGTTGAACTTTGATAAATGAAGTTTGTCTTTAGACTAAATTCTGAAATGGTGGTTCTCAAAGTATATAATAACATCAGCATTACCTGGGAACTTACTAGCAATGTAAATTCTCAGGCGATAACCCAGACCTACTAAACCAGAAATGCTGGTTAACAAGCTTTCTAGGTGAATCTAATGCTCACTCAAATCTGAGAACCACAGATCTAGATGATTTAGACTCATGGATCATTCCTACTTATTTCTTCCTACTTTATAATGTATCTGAGACAGTTTCTTTATTGTATGTCTCAGTTTTAGCCCAGACTTTTTTTCTTCTCTTAGATTTTTTTTTCTTTTCCCTTCCTCTCCTCTTCCCTTCCTCTCAATGTTAAAAAAAAAAATGTTCTTTAGTGTTATTTTCACAAAGAAATAGTGCATTGGTTCTAAAAATTTGGGTGCCACAACTAATGTGACAAATAGCATATGTTTAAAGGAGATATTTCTAAACTTTTTCAAATTAATTTTGTTAACTACTGTATTAGTTCGTTCTCACATTGCTGTAAAGAACTGCCTGAGACTGGGTAATTTATGAAGAAGAGAGGTATAATTGACTCACAGTTCTGCAGGCTTAATAGGAGGCATGGTTGGGAGGCCTCAGGAAACTTACAGTGGAAGCAAGTACACCTTACTATGGCAGAACTGGAGAGAGAGAGAGAGAGAGAGAGAGATCTTACTAAGGCAGAACAGGAGAGAGAGAGAAAGAGAAAGTGCCACACACTTTTAAACCATCAAATCTTGTGAGAACTCACTGTCATGAGAACAGCAAGATGGAAACTGCCACCATGATCTAATCACCTCCCACCAGCCCCTCCTCCAGTACTGGGGATTACAATTCAACATGAGATTTGGATGGGGACACAGAACCGAACTACTTCTAGTTACACTTGAATATAATTAATTTCCTGCCTATACTCTTTTGGTTTCAACTTTTATAATCTCAAAATAGTTTTCTGCCAATGAAGATTTCAAAACAGACATTTCAAAGTAGGAGTCACCCAAACTCAACAGTTGTTTGTGAAACAATGAATTTGCTTTATTTCTCTTTCTACATACACATATATACATACACATACACATTTTTATTCGCTGAACTGTTTGAAAGTAAATTGTGTACATCAGTACGCTTCACCCCTAAATACTCTTAAAAATATGGATTAAAGTAGCCCTTAATGGGACTAGTACAACATTGTTTTGAAATGCTAATTTGTAACAAATGCTCAGCCATTTATTAAAGACTCTTAAATATTTTTAAGGTCCTAGTATAAGTATCTTTATGAGGAAAAGGTATAGAATGCCAAGTTATGATGGTATAAATGAGTGAGTGTTTCAGCCTTTCTCAACTAAAAGTTTCTCATCTGAACTACAAATTACAGTGGGTGATTTGAGTGACTATTTTCTCAGTTCCTCCAAGGATACTACATAACTGGTGCCAATTCAGATGCAGAGGGGAGAAGTTAATTCATTACATACAATGGATGTCTTGGGCTTAATTCTCTCCTGGGAACCCAGGTTATTTGGACTGCATAAATGGCAAGGTCTTAAAAGGATTTTGCTTTGACTGGCTTGTGATGTTTATCCAAATAACACTTTTTTTTTTCCCCCCAGATTACAGGTCCACCAGGTTGTGGAAAAACTCAGTTTTGTATAATGATGAGCATTTTGGCTACATTACCCACCAACATGGGAGGATTAGAAGGAGCTGTGGTGTACATTGACACAGAGTCTGCATTTAGTGCTGAAAGGTATGAGATTATATTATAATGAGATTGTATTATAATGTTTTACTTTTGTAACTTATATACACCGTGAAACATTTACACATAGGTTAACATCCCCTCTCCACCCACCCCCTTTTTTTTTTCTGTGATGGAGTCTTGCTCTGTCGCCAGGCTGGAGCGCAGTGGTGCGATCTGGGCTCATGGCAGTCTCCACCTCCTAGGTTCAAGCAATTCTCCTGCCTCAGCCTCCGGAGTAGCTGGGACTACAGGTGTGCGCCACCATGCCCAGCTAATTTTTGTATTTTTAGTAGAGACAGGGTTTTACCATGTTGGCCAAGCTGGTCTTGAACTCCTGACCTCAAGTGATCTGCCCGCCTCGGCTTCCCAAAGTGCTAGGATTACAGGTGTGAGCCACTGTGCCCGGCTTTTTTTTTTTTTTTTGAGATGGAGTCTCTCTCTGTCGCCTAGACTGGAGTGCAGTGGCATGATCTCGGCTCACTGCAACCTCTGCCTCCCAGGTTCAAGCGATTCTCCTGCCTCAGCCTCCCGAGTAGCTGGGATTACAGATGCCTGCCACCAGGCCTGGCTAATTTTTGTATTTTTCATAGAGATGGGGTTTCACCATATTGGCCAGACTGGTCTCGAACTCCTGACCTTGTGATCCACCCACCTCGGCCTCCCAAAATGCTGGGATTACAGGCATGAGCCACCATGCTGGGCTACCCGCCCCCCCCTTTTTAAGAACACAGAATGCTGTTTGAAATAAAATTTTCTTTTAAAATTCACACAGGAAACAGTTTCTTTTTGTCTTTTGTATTCCTTATTGATATAAGTGGGGATCTTGGCTAAACTTTGTTTTGCAGAAAGTCAGGAAGATATAAGTTGAAAAAATAAGGAGGAATTTAAGTAGAAAATGGGACAAAGAGTAAACTAAAAAGAAAAATAGCAGGTTAGCTGCTTTATAAGGACAGATGTTTCTCAACTTACAATGGGACTCTGATTATGAAATCCAGATACCATTTCTTAATAAAAAGGAACGAGGGTTCCTTGGGGAAATGGCTAACTCAATTCTGGGGTAGGAAATTTTAAAGTTGAGTGTGAAACATCATATTAGTTAGCGAGGAAGCTACAAAGGCTATTTGGGGGTGTCCAACAGACTCAGAAGAGGCTCCCACTGGCCAAAGATGGAACAAATTGCAGATCAATGTGAATAATAATAGCAGTGGATTAAAACATGAAATAATTAAATGAGTCCATAATGACCTTAAGAGATGAAAAGGAACCAATTGATTATCATTGGAGGGTTCTGAAGAAGCAACTCATTATTGTGAAAATGGGCAAAAAGATAAGTCAAGTATCCATTTTTCTGTTTTTATATGAACTATGTTACTGGGTAATAAACTGATCTTTTTTTTTTTTTTGAGACGGAGTTTTGGTTTTGTTGCCCAGGCTGGAGTTCAGTGGCACGATCTCCATTCACTGCAACCTCCGCTTCCTGGGTTCAAGTGATTCTTGTGCCTCAACCTCTGAGTGGCTCCCAAGCATGCACCACCATGCCAGCTAATTTTTGTATTTTTAGTAGAGACGGGGTTTCACCATGTTGGCCAGGCTAGTCTTGAACTCCTGACCTGAGATGATCCGCTTGCCTTGGCCTCCCAAAGTGTTGGGATTACAGGTGTGAGCCACTGCGCCTGGCCTAAATTGGTCTTTTTTATAAATGTATCCCAGTAGTAAATGAATAAGGAATGTTAGAATATTACCAAATTACAGACTCTGACAATCTAATGGATCTAGGCATCTAACATCACGAAAAGATGACGAGTCACTGGGGTACTTTCTGATGGAAGAACAATCAAATTTGAATGTGATCAAGGCTTCAGATCCAGCCACCAATTTACAACATAGCTAGAGAAGAGAGGAACACGTCAAACTACTCTAGAAAATGCAATTAGCAGAATCCAAACTGTGGGAAATAACAAAACAAATAACTTGGTTTCCGTAACAAATGAATTGTAAGATTAAAAAATAGTTGGAAGGGAAACCTTTGGATTAAAACAGATTTAAAAACCTTATTGATCAATTGCTGTGTGATGAACTTATTTGGATCTTGACTTAAATAAGTGGCTAAAAAAAAAAAAAAAAGAACCAAAGAACAAACATTGAGACCACTGGAAATTTGAACATGAAAATATATTTGAGATTAAAGCTGGTAAAGACAGTGGTTCACTCAAATTGTCCAAATACTCTTTAAAATGCCAATGACTAGCCTTCAACTAACAAGCCAAGTAGGTATTAAATAGCCAGTTATGTCATAAATAGCTAATGTGCAAATAGCTCTTACAAAGGTCCTGGGGAATTTGGGTAAATAATTCAAAGATTAAGATTATTTTTATAACAGCAGTTCAGTTCACTGTAATGGATTTCTGCTTTCTGTGCACCACATACAAAACTGAGTTTAGGATGTCTTCTTAAGGAGTAAACTGTTGCATTTGTAATTTGTGATTGTCTCTAATATGGACAATATATTGTTAATTCAGTTCATGTATACTGGAATTCTCATGGTTGCCAAAATTTTCATAGACTAGAATGTGGGGATGGGTCACTGGATTAATCTATTTATCTACATTCTCAAGGTATATACAAGCATATGCTACCTAAGACTATATCATATCTTAAGCAGAAGTCCAGTGGGTTAAACAAAACAAAGAAAAAACCAGCAGATCTTCTCTGGATCAATCAGATCTAGTATTACAGTTCAGAGCAGTGTAAAAACCTTATCAATGAATTGGGTGATATCTGCATACATACAGTAGCAGAAGAGCAGCAGGTGACTTGTCTGCATTTTCCAAATGAATTTATGGAGAGTCTTATGTTTTTTGTCTTTGCATAGAGCCTTAATTATTTACTTTTTGCATCCTCCATATTTACTTATTTCTCCTTCATATCTTTTTCTGCCTATGTGCATGTTGGTATTTACATCAGAGGCAGGTTGGAAAATGAAGAGGTAAGATTTTAGCTCCTTTGTTGGAATTATGTTGCATAGTTCACAAGGAGCTCTTATGAAGCTCATTTGAGAATAGGTGTTGAACTTTATATTATATTTGGTTTTTTATTCCATTCTCCACAAGGCTTAAAATGAGTGATCGATGGACATTTGGGTTGGTTCCAAGTCTTTGCTATTGTGAATAGTGCCGTAGTAAACATACATGTGCATGTATCTTTATAGCAGCATAATTTATAATCCTTTGGGTATATACCCAGTAATGGGATGGCTGGGTCAAATAGTATTTCTAGTTCTAGATCCTTGAGGAATTGCCACACTGTCTTCCATAATGGTTGAACTAGTTTACAGTCCCACCAACAGTGTAAAAGTGTTCTTATTTCTCCACATCCTCTCCAGCACCTGTTGTTTCCTGACTTTTTAATGATCGCCATTCTAACTGGTGTGAGATGGTATCTCATTGTGGTTTTCATTTGCATTTCTCTAATGACCAGTGATGATGAGCATTTTTTCATGTATCTGTTGGCTGCATAAATGTCTTCTTTTGAGAAGTGTCTGTTCATATCCTTTGCCCACTTTTTGATGGGGTTGTTTGTTTTCTTCTTGTAAATTTGTTTGAGTTCTTTGTCGGTTCTGGTGTATAGCGCGGCAACTATAGTTAATAATACTGTATTATATACTTGAAATTTGCTAAGAGATCAGATCTTAAGTGTTCTCACCATACCAAAAATAAAATGGTAACCATGTTAAAAAAAAAAAAATGAGTGATCATCTGGCTCCCACATGGAATGGATTTTGAGGTCTGGTGATAGGCCCAGGTAGAATAAAAAATAGGAATGCTCTTTGATATATATGCCAGACTTGGCATTCTTATACCACCTTCTAGTTTGTCATGGTGGGTCATAGAATGGAGCTGGCCCTGTAATGTCTGATCACATTTCCTTCATTCTGTTACAGGACAGCTTAACCCCTATTTGGAATTATCAGGAAAGGTTGGTCAATCGGTTAGGAAAGCTTACTGCTGCAGATAACTGACTATCCAAAGAACAGTGGCTTAAACAAAAACAGGTTTATTTCTCTCTTATAACAAGACCTGAGTAGGTGGTTGCTGGCACTGGGTCACTCAGGTCTCAGTGATGACAGGGAGACCTAGGGCATGTACATTTTCAGACACTGGATTCATTCTGTGCTCAAGTCAATGGGAAGGAAAAGGGCCAACTATATCTTTTGTCAGGAAAGTGTACTTTTATTCAGAATATCTGCCTCCTCCCTTCTGTGGATTTCCTTTTTTGCTGCCTGTAGTCCTCTTGCAGATTTCTCACTGAGTCACCTCTATATGTAAAAAGAGGCTGGGAAAGTGAGGGGAGAAGATCGTCATAACAATCATGATGAGTTGTCTGGTTAATATTGCTGCCCGAATAAAACTGGGGCTCTCATAGCAAGGAAGAAGTGGAAATGGATATTGGATTGGTAATTAACAGTTTCTGTCCCAGCCCCAGCTGTTTCTGGACTTAGAGAAGAGGCAAGCTAGGGAAATATGAGACTCAAAAAGGACTCTGTTGTAGCTCTGTACGTTTTAGCATTGTCTCCACTTTGTGCTTACAAAGCTAGTCAGCTAATCAGCACAAATGAGAATGTGTTTAAAGGATTAATATGACGAAGGATTAAAGGATTCACATATATAGAATTTAGGGTAAGTGAGAAAAAGTAGAAAATAATTTCTTCTTATAAATATCTAGATATCTTTTTACTAAGAAGGAGGGAGAAATTAAAGGAGGAATAAATAAAAATTACTTAAGTTTAAAATGTATTAAAGGAAACAAAAAGAAAACCCTGCAGATGATATACTTAAAAGCACTTTGGAAAGTCAGTTCTATCTTTAGAAGCAATGCACTAAGTAGTTTATTGTCTTTTAGAAGATACTAATCTAAATAGTTGTTAATCATACTTGTTCATCATAGACCACAATTGTATCTCCAGACTATTTAACAATTAGAACATGTTTGTCCAACCCACAGCCCGTGAGCCGCATGCAGCCCAGGATGGCTTTGCATGTGGCCCAACAAATTCATAAACTTTCTTAAAACGGTAGGACTTTTTTTGTGATTTTTTTTTTTTTAAAGCCCATCAGTTATCATTAGTGTCAATGTATTTTATGTATGGCCCTAGACAATTCTTTTTCTTCCTCTGGGGCCCAAGGATGTCAAAGTTGGACACCCCTGAATTAGATAATTGTGTAGTCTGGTGCTAAGCAGAGTGAGTTACAGGGACTACGTTGGGGAGAGGGGAATGCTATTCAGGCAAAGATCTGGATCCTCTTCTGATTGATCCAGAGAAGGTCTGCTGTTTTTTTGCTTGTTTTATTTAACCCACTGGACTTCTGCTTAAGATATGATATAGTCTTAGGTAGCATAAGCTTGTATATACTTTGAGAATGTAGATAAATAGATTAATCCAGTGACCCATCCCCACATTCTAGTCTATGAAAATTTTGGCAACCATGAGAATTCCAGTATACGTGAACTGAATTAACAATATATTGTCCATATTAGAGACAATCACAAAAAGATGGAACTGTGGGTTAAGAATAAAAAAATGAAGGTAATATGGATGGCAAATAGTAATAGAGGTATTGAAATAACGCTTTTGGAGAAATAAAATGGGTAAAGGAAAATAAAGGTTTGGTTTTAGAACTGCAAATTGAAGGGGATCAATAAGTATGTAAGAAAACCTGAGGGATGTAGGGAAGTAAGAGATGAGAGCCAGTACTCTGGAAAGTGGGGGCCTGAGAAGATAGGATATAGCACTGGAATTTTAGGAGGTAGAAGTGAATATTCCTGAGTTGTAATGAAATCAGAAAAGCTTTGAAAATTGGGAAGACAATTAGTCCAGCAAGGGAGGAAGACAATCAAATAATCACTAAAATGTGAAATTGTAAATATTATAACTTAGTATACAAAGGAGAGGAACTTGTATTGGTAGTGTGTGGGAGCAATGGCTAAGCTTAGATCTGAGGGAGTTGCTGTATTTGGTGTGCATGTCACCTCTCAGGGTGCCAAGTTCCCCACAGATAGTTATCTTTAATACCTAACAAACTATAGTCATGAGCCACATAACAACATTTCAGTCAAGGATGGACTGCATAATCCAGGATGGTGGTTGCATAAGATTATAATACCATAATTTTCCTGTGTCTTGTTAAAGTTTAGATACAAAGATATTTGTCACTGTGTTACAATTGCCTACAATATTCAGTATAGTAACACCCTGCACAGGTTTGTAGCCTAGGAGCAGTAGGCTATACCATATAGCCTAGGTGTGTAGTAGGCTATACTATCTAGGTTTGTAGAAGTACACTTTATGATATTCACACAACAGTGAAATTGCCTAATGACACATTTCTCAGTACATATCCCCATTGTTATGTGCCATATAGCTGTATTTAGAGTATCATTCTTTCTGGATTTGTATATAAAATTGGAGGCAGGGAGTGATAGTGACCAGCCATGACTCGGGCTGATTCTGAAGGTAATACCAGTGTGTTCCTAAGACGGTTGACATATTTGCTTGTTGGTATAAATTTGGAATCTTTGACCCAGAAAGAAACAATAGGGGAGATAAATTCCCTCTTAATCATTTTTTTGAGATGGTTTCATGACACTGGGTAGGTTTTCCTCAGTTCAGTTTTTGCTGCCTTATCATTTGTGAATCTAGGTGAATTAGTGGGGAGGGAGATCCTGAAAAGTTTCTAGGATATATAGTAGCATTAGTCATAAGTACTTATTACTGTAACAAAGCTTTGGAATATTCTGGAATCTGTAAGAAATTAATAGATTCATATCATTATATTCAGTAATACATATTGAATGAATGAACAGAGAAATAGTGCATATATACAAGAAGCTTTGAGAAGCAGTAAGCCTACATTTTAGCACATTTATGATGCTATATTTTAACTAGGATTTTGGAAAACTTTTTACGTTAAGCATATGTTTTATTTCAAGTTGGCATGTGGTCACTAGTGAAAAGCTTTTATTTTTCCTTTTATATAAGAGCTATGAAGTCACATAGGGAACTAATAATTCTGAACAGGGTTTTGCTCCTTAATTGACATATGCCTTTTGATTCTGGAACTGATTAGGAAAGAAGTCTATCTGTATCCATGAGCAGTTAACTCTTTCCAGAATCGGAATCTTTAAAGTGCATTGTAGCTATCAGGTCCAAATAAAGGTATAGATAGTCACTTGCAAGGTAAGATTTGATGGCAAAAGAAAAACTAAAATGTGGCCTAGAACTTCTTTTTCTTTTAAAAGAGGAACACTTCTAACCATTTTCTGAGGTGTTCTACCACAGTAAATCCTTTGATTGTGGGATTGATAGTTAGCATTATTTGTATATCAGAAATGAGTGGTTCTGGGCAGTGGGACATTGAGAGTAGATGTAGGGTTAGGCTAAGTTAGATGATACGGAAGGGGAAGTTGGGAAGGCAGTGGTGTTTTACCTCAGGACATCTCCACTAGCAATTGATATGCAAATGATTCATCCAGGGAGGAAGGAGATTTTCGAAATAAAGCTCTTAATAGGTTTTCAGGGATGTTTTGGGGTTTGATGGACTAAGAGTATAAAGGTAGCTTTTCTGACAGCATGGCCCTTTAGAATGGCGCTACTTCCATTTTATAAATTAGTAGTTCTTAGTTGGGGGAGTAAGGCAGATAGTTTCCCCTTTAGTAGGTACTTTGGAAATTTGTAGGGGGGTGCAAGAATAAGTGGTTTTTTTTTTACAGTAATAAATAGATGTGGTCTAGGGATGCTAGCCATTCTGTAATGTGATGGTCATTAAGACTGATAATGCTATAAATAATATTTTATAAATTAGAGCATATTGCAGCATGATGTAATTGATATTCATCTCAGTTGATGCATACAGCAGCACTGTCAGGTGAGGAGAGGGGTATTATGATCTTCATTTTAGAAATAAGGAAAATGGGACTCAGAAACCATGTCATTTGCCCAAGATCATATGGCTAGTAAGATAGCTGAGAGGTGAACTCATGTCCTCTTTCCACGAACTGTGGTTGGAAAAAATGATTGACTCAGAAAGGATCCAAGTAGTGTTTTCATTCATTCATTCAGTAATACCTGTTTGACATTTGGGCTTTCTGTCTATGAATCTCTTTATCCCATTTGCCATTGGGCTTCCAGTCTTTTTATTCTTGATTTGCAGAAACTTTTTGTGTGTCTTCTAAATATTAATTGTCAGTTTTACACATTGAAAATATCTCCTCCTGCTCTGTTATCTGTCATCTTTATAGTGTCCTTTGTTGAAGAGAAATTTATAATTTGAAAAAGTTTAGTGGAGATGAGGTCTGACTTAGGCTAGAGTGCAGTGGCACAATCATAGCTCACTGCTGTCTTGACTTACTGGACTCAAGGGATCCCCTTGCTTTAGCCTCCCGAATAGCTGGGACTATAGGCATGTGCTACCATGCCTGGCTAATTAAACAAATGTTTTTGTAGAGCTGGGTCTCACCATCTTGCCCAAGCTGATCTCGAACTCCTGGACTCAAGCAGCCCTCCTGCTTCCGCCTCCCAACGTGCTTGGATTCTAAGCATAAGCCACCGTGCCTGGCCAGAAATTTGTAAATTTGAAGTTGTTGCCTAATGGTATTGGTTTTCAGATCTTAATTAACAAGTTTTCCCCCACTATTAGGTATCAAAGATACTGTCTTACAGTTTTTTCCTAATATAGTTATAGTTTTATCTTTTATGTCAATATCTTTAATCCATCAGAAATCCATTAATATATTTTAAATTTTTGTATAAACTGCCACATTCTCCTCTAGAAATATTGTATATAATTGTATCTCAACCAACAGTACTTTGAGAGCCTTCATCACTGTTTTTAGTTTCTTTAATTTTGTCATACTTATGGGAAAAAAGTGATAGCTCATTGTTTTAACTATTGTGAGCCAACATATATTCATTGTCCATTTATATTTCTTTGGCAAATTGCCTAGAAATACACTTTGTCCATTTTTCCTTATTGATATATATAAATGCTTTGTGTATTATGGATATTTATGTTTATACGATTTTTTCCTAGGCTATAATTCTATAATTTGTCTTTTAACTTTGGTTATGCTATCTTTTGTTATCTATGATTTTTTTGGTGGTTGACCTTTCAGATTTTGCTTTATGGCTGTAGTTTTTAAAGTTTTAATTTTCAGGGCCCTTAAACTCTTTAGGTGGATTATGTCAATTGATATTTATCATACTAGAAATTTAAACTGGAAAATTTAAAGAATATTTAACTATTATCTATTATGCAGTAAGTCCATTACATGGTGTGTTTTTGTTTGTTTTTGTTTTTGAGATGGAGTCTCACTGTTGCCTGGGCTTGAGTGCAGTGGTGTGATCTTGGTTCACTATAACCTCCGCTTCCCAGGTTCAAGCGATTCTCCTTCCTTAATCCCCCGAGTAGTTGCGATTACAGGTGCCCACCATTGCACCTGCCACCACGCTGGGCTAATTTTTGAATTTTTAAATTAAAGACAGGGTGTTGCCATGTTGGCCAGGCTGGTCTCGAACTCCTGACCTCAAGTGATCTGTTCATCTCAGCCTCCCAAAGTCCTGGGATTACAGACGTGAGCCACCGTGCCCAGCCGTTACATGTTAGCATATTGTACCAAAACATGGCTCCATTAGAAAAATAGAACCAGTAGAACACATATATTAAGAACGTTATTGCAAAGAACTGGCATATGCAGATGTGGAATTGTCTGAAATCCACAGGGCAGGCTGTTGGAAAGGGCAGGCTAGAACTCTTAGGCAAGGGCCTAAGCTGTTGTCCTTAAGTGGAATTTCATCTTTTTAAAGGAAGCCTCAGTTCTGCTCTTAACGCTTTTCAAGTGATCGAATTAGCCCACCCAGATTATGTAGGATAATCTCTTGTACTTAAAGTCATCTGTTTATGGACATTAATGACATCTACAAAATCCTTTCACAACAATGCGTAGATTAGCATTTGATAGACTAACAAGAGACTATGGCCTAGGCAAGTTGACACAAAACTGCCCGTCATACATTTTTTTTTTTTTTTTTTAAGAGAGAGGGTCTCGCTCTGTCACCCAGGCTGGAGTGCAGTGGCATGATCATAGTTCACTGTAACCTCCAACTCCTGGACTTAAGAGAGCCTCCTGCCTCAGCCTCCTGAGTGGTGGGGACTATAGATGTGAGCCACTGCACCTGGCCATTACATGTATTTTTTATGGGAAATAAATACATTTTTGACTAAAAAAGGTGAGAAAAGAGTGGCGTTGTTTTACATTTTTGCAAATCTCTTTAGCGTCTGACTTAACAGAAGACAGCTGGATTCGAATATCTACTTCTGCATTCAGTCTTTTGCAATCTGTTGTTTTGGTTGAGATATGAAGATCTGGCCTTATACTGGTTATAGCTGGAAAGGGAGGAATATTTTAATATTCTCTTCAGATAATTAAAGATATGCTTCTTTGATACTACACCAGGAATTGTGTAGTAGTTGCCTAGAGGTTAGTTGTGATACAGAATCTGAAACCATATTATTGCATTTTTTCCATAGTTACATTAAAATCTATTCATCTGTCTTAGGCTCTTAATGGATATTTACCCATGCATGATTTTGTAATATTATGCATTTGTCACTCAGAAAATATTGGTTCACTGTCTTATGGAGTTCTTCTAAATGTTGAC
Source organism: Piliocolobus tephrosceles (assembly GCF_002776525.5). Classification (NCBI taxonomy): domain Eukaryota; kingdom Metazoa; phylum Chordata; class Mammalia; order Primates; family Cercopithecidae; genus Piliocolobus; species Piliocolobus tephrosceles. Next base: position 38,657,566 of record NC_045439.1, on the reverse strand, counting down.
ACATTTTATTACTCAATATAAAAAAATAATTTCATTAGTATCTTCACTGATCTGAACAAAAAGTATTTAAGTATTGGGATGCAGTCAAACTCATGGTAGCAGATGTAAGTTTTTTAGAGTTTTGATTTTTCATTAAAAGCTTGAATTTTATCATTGGCAGTAAATATTGCCACTTGTTTTTCTTGAAGTGTCAGGCTTATTTTGCTCATTTTGAGAAAACGTCTACCAAATACTTAAGTCAGAAAAAGCATAGCTTATCTGTCAATCATTCTTTCAAGTAAAAATGGTCTCCCATGGAAAAAGTGACTTCTTAATCTTAGAACCCAATTATACAGGTGTTTTTACTTGAGACAACGATTATACTTCAGAATGTAGTAGAAGTGCTTCTATTTTGTCAAACAAAATATTAAAAATATGTCTGTGTTCTAATAAAACTCTATTGACAAAAACAGGCAATGGGCCATAGTGCACAGTTTGACAACCCCTGCTTCATTTACTTTCTTGAGCAAATGGAGAAGATTAGTAATAGCCGGTTTAAGATTTTTATCTATGAATGCCATCATATATATATATTTTTAAATCTGTTTTTTTTGACTGATTTTTCTCCTGGTTATGGATCTTTTCCTCTTCCTTTACTTGTCTGGTAATTTTTTAATTCTATGTTAGACATTGTAAATTTTACATTGTTGGGTGCTGGATTTTAACATATGTCTTTAAAGAGTGTTAGGTTTTGTTTTAAGGTACAGTTTAGTATTAGTTTGGTCCTTTTGAAGGTTGCTTTTGAATTTTGTTGTAGAAAAATCCCAGGTACAGTCATGCTTTGCTTAACAATGGGGATATGTTCTGAGAAATGCATTGTTAGGCAATTTCGTTGTTGTATGAACACCATACAGTGTACATAAACCTAGATGGTATAGCCTATGGCACACCTAGACTATATGGTATAGCCTATTGCTTCTAGGCTATAAACCTGTACAGCGTGTTACTCTATTGAATAGGCAATTACAACACAATGGTAAGTATTTGTGTATCTAAACAAAGGAAAGGTATAGTCAAAATATACTATATAAGCTTATGGGACCACTGTTGTATAAGTGATGCGTCATTGACTGAAATGTTGTTATGCAGCGTGTGACTGTGGTTTTTATTCTGAAACTTAGTTAGCTCCACTACTAAGGTAAAACGCTTCTGAAAATTCTGCCCAATGCCCAGTGTATAGTAAGGTCTCTTTATTCTTCATCTTGTATAAACCCAAATGTTCCCTCTCTGTGTGGACACTAGGAATTGTTCAGTCTGATACTTTCTGGTGGTCCTTTCCTCAGCCTCAGGTAGTTTCCCTTCACACATGTGCGGATTAGTTCTCAAGTGGACCTTTCTGCAGATCTCTGCAGTGCTCACTCTGCACACCTGCTTCCTCTCTGGTACTCTGCCCCCTAAGTTCTAGCTACCTTAGCTTACCCAAACTCTGATCCCCATCTCCTCAACTCAGATTGTCTGCCAGGCTCTGTTTGCTTTCCCTTTCTTTTTTTGCAGCCTGGAACCTGCCTCTGGAGCAAGCTGAGGCGATTGTAAGTTCATTGGGTTTGTTTCCTTTCTCTCAAGGATTAGTCTCAAGCTTTCTATTGTTCAGTACCTGAAAGCTGTTATATCATGTATTCTGTCTGATTTTCTACTTATTATTTTAGTGCATTTCTTGTACCAGTTAATCCTTTGTGGGCAGAAGTGGAAATCCTCTCTTTCATGCTCTCTTGAGTTCACTCTATCCAGGCTTTAGTTCCCAGCTCTGTAATGCAACTGATTAAAACAATTTTATCCAACCCAATAGCAGCATTTGAAAGAGTTGATCACTCTCTTTTTCTTGAAAAGCTTTCTTCCCTTGACTTCTTTTTATTTTTTTAGACAGGGTCTCACCTGACTCTGTCACCCAGGCTGGAGTACAGTGGTGCTATCATGGCTCACTGCAACTTTGACTCCCCAGGCTCAAGCAATCCTCTCACCTCAGCCTCTTGAGTAACTGGGACCACAGGCACATGCCACCATACCCAGCTAATTTTTAAATTTTTAGTACAGATAAGGTTTTGGTATGTTGCCCTGGTTGGTCTTAAACTTCTGGGCTCAAGAGATCCTCCTGCCTTGGCCTCCTAAAGTGTTGGGATTATAGGCGTGAGCCACCATGCCCAGCCCACTTGGCTTCTTGGAGTCACTCTCTCTTATTTTACACCTACCTTCTTGATCACCTCCTCCTCTCAGTCTCTTTTGCTGGATCCTCCTCATCATTTTAACTTCTAGGCTTTGGGGAATCCCAGAACGCAGTCGTAGGACCTTTTCTCTTCTGCATCTGTACTCAATCCCTAATATCATCTGGTCTTATGATCTTTAAGATCTTTTATGGGCTATAACTCCTGGATTGATATCTGAATTCTGAGCTTTCCCATGAACTTCAGATTCATATTCGTTTGCGTAATGACATGGAACTTGGATAGGTTTACATACATGGATTTCCTGATATGTCAAAAACTGCATTTTTGATTCCCCCATAAAGGAAATAAAACATGCAAATAGCACCAATAACCAAAACCTTTATTTGAATCTTGTCTTTTCTGCTTCAATAAAGTTGTGATTCCATTCTTCTAGACACTCATCCAATTAGTCAAGAAATTCTTTCTTTCTTTTTTTTTTTTTTTTTTGAGATGGAGGCTCACTCTGTCGCCCAGGCTGAGTGCAGTGTCTTGATCTTGGCTCACTGCAACCTCCATCTCCCAGATTCAAGTGATTCTCTTGCTTCAGCCTCCTGAGTAGCTGGGATTACAGGCATGTGCTACCACACCTGGCTTATTTTTGTAGTTTTAGTAGAGACGGGGTTTTGCCATGTTGGCCAGGCTGGTCTTGAACTCCTGACCTCAGGTGATCTGCCTGCCTCGGCCTCCCACAGTGTTGGGATTACAGGCGTGAGCCACTGCGCCCGGCCAAGAAATTCGTTTAGCTCCTCTTTTGAACTGTATCTTGAGTCCAGTTACTTCTCATCACTTGATCTGTTACTTCCCTGGGTGAGATCACTACCAGCTCTTAACTGGTCACTACCAGCTCTTATCTGTGCTAGCTGATCTCCTTGCTTTCACTCTTGCCCAAGCCTCTTCTCCGTTTGGCAGTTAGAGCAGTCCTTTAAAAAAAAAAAAGTCAGATCATGTTGTTCCTGCTTCTAGGCTTCCCATTTTGCTAAATAAAAGCTAAAAAAATACCACAGACCTAAAGGTCTTATGTGATCTTGGCCTTGGCTAGCTCTTTGTTTTCTATTATTCTCCCTCTTATTCCCTGTGTTCCAGATACTTTAGTCTCTTTGTTGTTTCTCGGACATACCAGGCATCTTTCTACATGTAAGCTTTTGCACTTGTTATAATTCCCTATTCTTGTGTGCTATTTCACTGGATATTCACATGGTTCATTTTCTTACCTCTTTTAAGCTTTTGCTCAAATGTCACCTTATTAATGAGGCTTTGTCAGTTCACCTTACATAAAATACAAAATAGCACTAGCCCCACCTGTCACATTCTGTTCTCTCATACTGCTTCATTTTCCTCTAGAGCCTTATTATTTGATATATAATATATATTTATTTGTCTTCCTCAGTAGAATGTAAACCCCATGAAGGAAGGGTTTTTCTTTTTCTTTCGGTGGTGGTGGTGGTTCAATGCCATATTCTCAGCACCTAGAACAGTGCCTGGCATATAGTAGGTCCTCAATAAATATTTGTTGAATGAATGTATCTTAAGCGCTCATTTTGAAACGAATACTTTTTATAAAAAGATATCCACTAGATGGCATTATTTTCAAACTTTATATAATTCATGTCTGGGAGCAAACGATAGGTTCTTTTCTGTTTTTTGCCCTAAACAAAAAGATCTTTGTGATGAAGATTGTCACAAGAAGTTACTGAGATGAATGCGAGACATGTCAAATACTGCATTTCTATTTAGTTTTTGATTTATATTTTTTAAATGTTTTTTATAAAATAAACATTTGGAGAAACAGAGAAAATTACAGCATATTGCTGTGTAAATGGTCCATTTAATACAGTTATTTAGCATGGTAACTGTGAACAAAGGTTGTTCATGTCTGTCTTTTGACTACCATTCCTTTTGCGAGGCCTTCAGCAATGGGAAAACAGCAATAAGTTCCAGAGCCTTTCACTACTCAAGCCACTAGTGGAAATCCAGCCTAGGGCTAGAGGGCAGAAAATTGTCAGCTGTTGAGTTCTTGTTGTTAATGAGCTAGGTACTCTCAATCTGGTTCCTAATCAACTGGGCATTCAAATTTTGAAAAACTTCCATGTTTCTAGAAGATGTTGCCAGACCTATCCTGTTAAAAACTGGTAGGTTCTAAGTGCCAGGGATTTTTAGCTGACTTCTCTGACCAGCACTAAACTCAGCAAATAGTTTCTCTAATCAAAAAATTTATGCTTTCTCCCCAAACCCTCAGGATTTGGCTGTTCTGCCTGTGCCAGTGCCATCTCATTTCTTGATTTCCTCACTTACCTCATTTCCTTCTTCCATTGCAATCCCTGTGCCTCTCTTAAGCTCTTTTCCTGGATGGTTATTTGATCCATTTTATTCTTACTCTTCACACCTCTTTTGGTACTATTCCTTACTCATGAAGTATTTTTTCCTCTTCCTGTTCAACTTAGCTATATATATTTTTCTTTTCAAATTGTTCAAAAATATACTTAAAAACAGTTGTTGAAGTTCTCTCTTCTCTTTTCCTGTTTTAGGTTTTTCTCTTTTATTTCTAATCAGAGCAAATGTAAGGACTTGTTTTGTTTATCTTTTCAAAGTTCCCAGCCTCTTCTCAGAACTCTAAGTATTTCGAAATGAAAACACTGTTCTTTTGTACTTTTGAGTCTCTAAATGGAACATAAAATATAGGATGGTTTTCGAGTTTACAGCCTCTCCTCCCAGTTCCCCTGGGATGGCTAAGTACTAGGGCTGACAAAATGTCATTTCATTTAAAATGAAATGTGATGGTTAAACTCAAAACATTTAAAATGAAATGAGATGGTTAAACTCAAAGACTTATATTTTTAACATTTTAAACCATAAATATGAGAAATTTCTAGTAATGCTTTCCATATCTTATAATATGAATGATGGCGTTTTAACTTATCACTCTCTTGTGTTTGGCCTACTGCATATATTAAACTGGCTTTGAGGCCAGAAATCAGTGTTTAGAAAATCACTTTTTGTTTACTAAGAAAATATTGAAACATTAATTTGTTTGGGCCATAATTTTCTCTTTACCAAGGAATTATTGCATAGCATTAATTTGCCTGAATTGTTTCAATTGAGAAAGCGTATTTTTCTGGAATGAGACGTGAAGACTTACTGATATCTGCTATAATACAATATACCATATTTGTTCAAATATACTTATTTCATTCAAGAAAATGAAAGCATTCTTATTTAGTAAACATACCTTATAGCTGCTACTCTAAATATCATTTACAAAAAACATATTTGATCCCAGAAAGATCAATCTCAGAGACATTGTTGTTTGCTCAAGATTCGATGAAATCCAACAGCCCTTGCTGGTTTCATGCTATGACTGCTAACCTCCGTTACTGCTTACAAAGGAGAGCTTACATTCTAAACCTATATATTAAGCCATTTTGCTTATACTTGCTCTATTGATAAGGCTTAGAAGTTTCTCAAGTAAAATTATTTAGAGATTCAGCAATGTGACTTTAAATAGAATTAACTATTTTTGTTTGTGCTGTTTTTTTTTTACCCACAGACTGGTTGAGATAGCAGGATCCCGTTTTCCCAGATATTTTAACACTGAAGAAAAATTACTTTTGACAAGTAGTAGAGTTCATCTTTATCGGGAACTCACCTGTGATGAAGTTCTACAAAGGTATGCTGCTTTAGATTTTGATTTTTTAGTAATGCATTGAAGGTTTATGTTTTATCTTTTATGTTTCAGCTTCTGAGTGAAAAAGTCTTTACAGGTTAGAATTATGTGGAATAACTTTTTCAGTGTTCTTCTTTGTTATAGCCTTTTGGTTGAAGTCTTTCTTTAAAAATGAAAAAAATTAAATGAATAAAATGTTTTAGATTTAATTAAGTGGTGTATTACTTATCTATTGTTCCATTAACAAATTGTCTCACAGTTTAGTAGCTTAAAACAGCAAATACATATTATTTCACATAGTTTCTGAGGGTTAAGTGTCTGGGAGTAGCTTAGCTGGGTGTTTCTGGCTCAGTGGCGCTCAAGAGGTTATAGTCAAGCTGGTGGCCAGGGCTGCAGTTATCTCAAGGCTTGACTGGAGCTGGAGTATCTGCTTCCAAGCTCCCTAATGTAGTTGTTGGAAGGCCTCTGTTTCTTGCTGGCAGTGGGCAAGAGGCCTTTGTTCCTTATCATCTGGGCCTCTCCATAAATCACAACATAGCAACTTGCTTCCCTCAGAGTAAGTGACCTGAGAGACTGGGCAAGTGAAAGAGTACCCAAGATGGAAGCTGTAGTCTTTTATGACCTACACTCAGAAATACGGTACCATGATTTTGTCATATGTTTGTGGTCACACAGATCAAGTCTGGCACACTGTGGAAGGGACCTATACAAGGATGTGAAATACCAAGAGGAGGGAGTAAGTGCGGGCCATTTTACAGATTGGCTACCACAAGTCGTTTTACCCCAGAATTGGAGCATTAGCATTATCTTAGGAGAATCAAGGAATTCTGAAACTACACAGAAACAGTTTGCTGTGTTTCCAGAAAAGTATTATATGTCTAGAAGAGCTGAAAATAAGTTAGGTTTACTGAATTCTTGCAAATCATTACTGTAACTTAGGAAAGAATAGTTTGTTACTGTTTTTAATTTGCTTAGCCTTTGCAATACCCTTATTTATTTACTTTATCTTAAATTTATTGACTATTTTATAAATTATTCTTTTATAGGATTGAATCTTTGGAAGAAGAAATTATCTCAAAAGGAGTTAAACTTGTGATTATTGACTCTGTTGCTTCTGTGGTCAGAAAGGAGTTTGATACACAACTTCAAGGCAATCTCAAAGAAAGAAACAAGTTCTTGGCAAGAGAAGCATCCTCCTTGAAGTATTTGGCTGAGGAGTTTTCAATCCCAGTAAGTTTTTCTTTTTTTTCTCTTATATCTTTTCCTTTCTTTTCTTTCTTTTGTATTACATTCACTGACTTATAGTATCAAATAATAAAATTAGAGGAAAATGTAAAACAGATGACTTTTTAAAGGTAGTACAATCTAATTCCTATAGCAAACATTACCATCATCTTCAATTAGCTCATCTGCTGAGATTGTTTTATCCTTTTAATAATTTGAGCCTGGAGTAGATTTAAATGATGTTTTTAAAAGTTCCTGTAGTCCTTCCTTTTCTTCTTTCTCATTGTTTACTTTTTGTATATGCTTTATATCAAATTTCTCATATTGTAGTAAAACTTCATGAAATTGCCTAGGTCCATTTCTATGTAATTAAAAAAAATACTGCAGTTGTTGTTAGTTTTGTTGTAAGTATTTTAGGTTTAGATACTGTGTTATCGTATTCAGTGCTGTTTTGTGTACAATAGGATTTGGTTTGCCTCAAGTGGTCAGAGGTCAACCATTAAGGGATGTTGGAATGATAGTAGTGAAAAGTGTCAGTAAGAAAACCTTGAAAGATTAATTGTGGCGTGGCTTTTTGTAGTGGGCATTGTGATCAGAAATCTGAAGATGACAGGATATTGCAAGGGCTTGTGATGTGTAACTTGCAAGACATAAGTGTGTACTAAGTTACACTCCCATCTGCAGTGTGTCAGAGAGTTTCAGTTGTTCCACAGCCTCATCAACATTCAGGCTCCTCAATTTTAGTCATGCTTCATCTCAAGAAAAGATAGTTCCTTAAATGGAGATAAAATTTGGTTATGATTTTATAATTTTTAGATTTGTTTTTGGAAAATTAAAATCTTGGATCTTTGCAACATAAAGAATATGTATAAGTAATATAAACTACCACACAGCCTTTGAGATTTATAAAACCAAGGAAGAAGTCAAGGGAGAAAATACGGCATTCAAAAAGTTCTACATACTTTAATGGCTTTTTAGTTTGTGTTTTGAATTAAAGTCAAGTGCTGTTAAGTTTATCTTGGGTGATGTTCATGTTTTACATCTTATTGTGTAGTTGGTTAAAATGATAAATTCAAATTTATATTTTTCCGGGTCAAGGAGAATAAGGGAACTTTGAAATATTGTATAAAGATACTTGATTGAATAGAAATTTATGTCCTATATAGTCGGCCCTCTGTATCTGTGGGTTCTGCATCCATGGATTCAACCAACTAAGGATAGAAGATATTTGAAAAAACAATGGATGTGGTAGTGTGCCCCTGCAGTCTCAGCTACTCAAGAGGCTGACGTGGGAGGATCACTTGGGCCCAGGAGGTTGAGGTTGCATTGAGCCATGTTCATGCCACTGCACTCCAGCCTGGGAGACAGAGTGAGACCCTCTCTCTAAAATCATGTATATATTTGAAAAAAAAGAAAAGGATTGTTGTCTTTGTACTGAACATGTACAGACTTTTTTCTTGTCATGATTCCCTAAGTTTAGCAGAGATCTACATAGCATGTATGTTGTATTGGGTATTATAAGTAATGTAAAGTTGATTTAAAGTATATAGGAGAATGTACATAGATTATATGCAAACACTGCACCATTTTATTTGAGGGACTTGAGCATCCATGGATTATGGTATCTGCAGAGTAGTCCTGGAACCAATCCTCCATGGATACAGGAGGATGACTATATATTCTTATTTTATTGTTAATTCATACTGTTGCTTGACTTAATCCCATGCAAAATAAAATTCACTTTTTAAAAGTTGTGTTTGTTTGATGTTAAGTAGTAATTGTAGGCTAATGCTTTTCAGTTTTTCCTAAGGTGATTTATTTTCCCAAGTGACAAAGGGGCACTGCTTTTCTTTGTTTTTAATAGAAGAACCCTCTGAAAAAATAGGTACTAAATATCCCATTTCTCTGCTTCTGGCTTTATTTATCTTTTTAGAGATAAATGCAGTTTATACTATGTACTTATATAACTGTGATATCTGTTTTTTTGTGACAAGTAAGATTGGTTTTAAAAGGATTTTGAAAAATATTTCCTTTAGAAAATGTTGGAATTTTCCTAGCTAAATTGATGCATTTAAATGGAAAATCTCTCACACAGGTCCAGGATTTAATTAAAAAATAAATAAATAAAAGGAAATCATGAAGTTTTACACATTTATACTATACTTGAATAGGTGGTTTAATTAGGTTGATGCAAAAGTAGTTGCAATATATTATATTATATATTGCAATATATTATTGTCAGGTTCATTTGCTTTACAAATTAGTAAACCCGAGCCTTTTCGTAGTTCCTTTTACATGCCAACAGATACTCCTGTTCGAGGAGTATTTACTATTCCTCAGGCTGGAACCTTCCTCCTCTAAATATCCACATGGCTTATTCTATCCTGTCATCTTATCAGTGAGGACCTCCCAAACCATATAAGTATTAACCATACCCCCGCTGTCCTCTTACTATAGTTTGTTTCTTCTCCATCACAGTTTTCACCCCTTAGCATGTTATGTATCTAATATTTGTGTGTTCCTTCTACTGCCTCATTTTCTCTCTCTCTCTCTATTTATTTGTGTTTTGAGACAGGGTCTCACTCTGTCACCCAGGCTGGAGTGCAGGCACAATCATGGCTCACTGTAGCCCCAATCTCCCAGGCTCAAGCAATCCTCCCACCTCATTCTCCCAAGTAGCTGGGACTACAGGCATGCAACACCACCACACCTGGCTAATTTTTTATGTTTTGTAGAGACACGATCTCACTATGTTGCCCAGTCTGGTCTCAAACTCCTGTGCTCAAGCAATTCTCCCATCTTGGCCTCCCAAAGTTCTGGGATTACAGGCATGAGCCACTGCTCCTGGCCTGCCTTATTCTCAGTACCAGCAATAGTGCCTAACATATAGTAGACACTCAACAAATATTTTTGAATGTATGAATTGTAGATATTGCTTCTCATCTTGGTCTTTACTTAATCTTATCTCTATTAGTACTGAACTTAAATTTTAATATTTGCTTTTAACCCTATTGTTATATTATCTTTTATTTTAACAGTAATAAAATATAATTTTCAACTAGCTGGGCGAGGTGGTGGGTGCCTGTAGTCTCAGCTACTCGGGAGGCTGAGGCAGGAGAATGGCATAAACCCGGGAGGTGGAGCTTGCAGTGAGCTGAGATCCGGGCACTGCACTCCAGTCCGGGTGACAGAGCAAGACTACGCCTCAAAAAAAAAAAAAAAAAAAAAAAAAAAATATATATATATATATATAATTTTCAGTGGCAGAATGTCTTATTTTGGAGCTGTACTCAAATTACACTGGCATCTTATAGGAAGAAAAATAATTCTTCAGATTCTTAAATTTGGAAAAGGCTTTAGAGATTTAGATAGTATCAGAGAGCCAGGCAGTAGGAGAAAAGATTTTTATCTCAGTCTAGTAGAACTATGACAGGTCAATGTCTGATGGCCTCTGAGCAAAAGCCATGCATTCTAGATATATAGATGGCAGTTATCTGCTGAGAAACACATGAAAAGATAGTCAAAATCCTGGCCGGGCGCGGTGGCTCATGCCTGTAATCCCAGCACTTTGGGAGGCCAAGGCGGGCGGATCACATGGTCAGGAGATCGAGACCACGGTGAAACCCCGTCTCTACTAAAAATACAAAAAATAAGCCGGGCGTGGTGGCGGGCGCCTGTAGTCCCAGCTACTCAGGAGGCTGAGGCAGGAGAATGGCCTGAACCCGGGAGGCGGAACTTGCAGTGAGCCGAGATCACACCACTGCACTCCAGCCTGGGTGACAGAGCGAGACTCCGTCTCAAAAAAAAAAAAAAAAGATAGTCAAAATCCCGTCATTAGGGACATGCAAATTAAAATCCCAATGCCGTACCACTACACATCCATTAGAATGGCTCGAAAAACCCTGATCTGAACCGTTCCCTCTTCTCTGTAGGCTCAGGACCCAGGGCTGGTACCACCACAAACCCAGTAACTTAAGGAATTAGGAAGAAGGGTAAGAGAGAAGTCTGCTTATAAGAGCAGTGTTTTCTCAAACTAGGTTAAGGCACTGACCCCTTTTAAATGCCAATAATATTCTCACAAAACCCCACTGCTGACTTCATTTCTATTACAATATCACAGAAATGTACAGAATTATAAGACTAGCTAATAATTCTTAACATTAAGTCATGCTTATAAAACCATAAAGGTGGATTGCATCTATAGGCACCATAGTACTGTTCAAATTAATTATGTCAATTTAATATGTTATTTTTGATACTTTGCTAAATTAAATTATCGCTTGCTGTATATATAAGCTTATCTCACAGACTGCTTTAAATATATATATATAGTGATGATTCAGCTTTTCCCCCTCTCTCTGTTTGAACTAGTACTGAAAAACCTTCATCTGTTTGGGAAGGGTGACATCATTTGGCCCTCATGTGGGCATGAATGCATTTAAGTTTTAAGTATGCTGTTGCTCTTTTCTACGTTAGTCCCTGAGAATTAAAGAGGGATTAATTGGTATCACTTGATTGAAAACAGATGCATTAATATATTTCAGAAGTTTTCAATTATAAGATGGCCTTACTAATATTTTGAGGGTATCACTGAAATGAAAACATAAAATTAAAAAATTTTCACAGAGAATTTTTTGGACTTTTGAATATGTTCAGACTGCAGTTTTGAGAAACAGTTGTAGAAGTCTGGTAGAATCTTTTTTCCTGAAGTTTATGGAGGTAGTGTAAGTGATACTCTGCCATTGGGATGGAAGGTGCAGAACCTTTGTCTTTTTAAAGCGTGTTCACACTAGTATTGGAAAAACAGTGGCTCTGAAGCTGTTTAGAGATACTTGATAAAAATAACCGAAAAAAATTTAAATATTGCTTTATAAACTAAATTGTGGTTATGGCTGTTTATGTTGACTGTTTATCATTGACTTCTAATTATCACTTACAGAATAGTTATTACACATATTGTAAATTATGTATCAGATTAAAATAATAGGATGTTTTTGCCAGAAAGGACCTTAAAATTTAGTTTGGCCCCTTCATTTTACAGATGACAGTGAGGCCAAAAAGTGACCTGACTTGCTCCAGGACACTCAGCATAGGAAAGGACAAGCAGTGGGTAGAATGAGAGATCTTTTAGATGCCAGTTTGGGGATTTTTTTTTTTTTCCCACAGCAGAATTTTCTTTTTTTCTGAGACATACAGAATTATGGTGGACTGTAAACTTATTAATGACAGGATTATATCTTCTGTTTCTCTGATTTCTAGGACCTAGCACTGTGGATAACTAATATTTAGGAGGTAACAGCTAATGAAAGTACAATTAAGGTTTATGAAAATAGTCTTACCACATGTATGTCATATTTACATTCATTGGAATATTTTTATCTTTTAAAACATAATTTGAATTTTTTTATGCTTACTACTGGAATTCTTGTTATGTTTTTGTTTTTAAATTGACCTTTGTAGTATGCCATGTTGGTTGTATTCTTTTTATTTATTTTCAATTCCAGAGTTGTATAAGTTGTTGGAATTAAAGAGAATGAAAATACATTGCTTAGATAACAGGATTTGACCTTTTGAAAATTCTTTGGAAATGCTTTTTTACTTGTATTTCCAAGATCTACATTTTTACTTTTTCAGAGAATTCAACAAATCAGTTTCAGTTGTTATATGAATAATATTGAACTTTTTTGTCTCCCCTTAATCTTCTACTTCCTTCATTTCTTGATATTGTACAAATGTTTTCTGGTATAAGGGGACGAGTACCAGTTAACACAATTTACAAAAGAGGTATATGGAGATAAATTTGGATATATTATTAAATATTCTAAGAGGGAAATGCCTTATTTCCATTGAAAGTTGTTAATATCCAAATTATTTTACTAAGATGTGCTTATAATTAGTTTTTCTGTTGCCATCTGTGTTCTTGATTACACACCTTTTGAGAATATCCATTTCTCTAATTTATTGCTTATCAAGGTTTTTGGAATTTTAATGATTATTTTTGTTTAAAGCTGCTTAGAAAAATGAATCAAAATGCGTAAATTTTTAATTTTGCTATTTTAAAGACAGTTTTAAATCATTAACAAATGGAAAGAATTTGTTCTTGTTTTAAAGTGGACATATAACAAGGTTAAACTTTTTATTATTATTTGACACAAGCATAAATTTTTTTTCTCTTTTTAGTGGTGAACTTCATGTGGGCCAGGATTTTATTTATTTATTTATTTATTTATTTATTTATTTATTTTACACCATGACCTATCCCATTATGCCAAGTGGGTTTAATTTTTGTAGGATTATACCTTGTCTTAGATACTAATAAATACTGAAAATAGAAAAATAAGAAACTAGGCCACTTCATTTAAAATAATTAAGGTTTTATTAATTATAAATTGGGAATATTGTCTTTATAACTGCGAGATAAGAGGAAAAAGAATGTATGTACCCAAATTTGACATTTATTTTTATCTTTTTTTTTTTGAGATGGAGTCTTGCTCTGTTGCCCAGGCTAAAGTGCAGTGGCTGGATCTCAGCTCACTGCAACCTCCGCCTCCCGGGTTCACGCCATTCTCCTGCCTCAGCCTCCCGAGTAGCTGGGACCACAGGCGCTGGCCACCTCGCCCAGCTAATTTTTTGTATTTTTAGTAGAGATGGGGTTTCACCGTGTTAGCCAGGATGGTCTCGATCTCCTGACCTCGTGATCTGCCCGTCTCGGCCTCCCAAAGTGCTGGGATTACAGGCTTGAGCCACCGCGCCCGGCCTATTTTTATCTTAAACATATATATTCAGAACTGTCACTATGTGAAAGCCTGATGAAGTTACTCTGATTGTAAAGTAGGAGTCCTAGACCCTAGATATAGACATAGGTATGCCATTAAAGCTCTGCAGTCCTATTTTGCTGTGTGTAGCATTGTTGTATGACTTCTAAAAATAATGTAATTTTTGGTTTATTCTTACTACTTTCATATTTGTTACTGAAAACAAGCACCATAGGACTTCTGAGGTAAGAAAAGTCCTTTACAGTGTTTTTCTTTTCCATAAATGCCTACTGTCGGCTCACACACATTTGAAATCAGATTGTTCTTAAAGCTATCCTGTGTTCGTTCAGGTCCCTGAAACTCACAGTCTAGACTAAGCCTTTATCATTTAGTGAAAATAATTCTAGAAAAAGTGTCTTTCTTTTGTGTAGCTCTTTATGACTTCTGAAACTTTGTTTTTATTGTTTCTAGCAAAAAGCTAGAAACAACTTAAAAGTTAATAAGTAGGTGATTGGCTAAATTAATGTTAATATAGCCATACAATATTATATTGTGCCACTGTTACAATGAATGAGGTAGCCCAGAAATGGATTCATAGGTTATGCAGGCAAGGGTTAATTCAGCTGGCATGGGTTACTCACATCCAGCCATTCCCAAAAAAGGCCTCTTTTCAGGACTGCCCTTGATTGGCTTCTGGGAGATGAGCACTGGGCCCTGGGAATATTCTGCCTAGTAAGAGAGCTATATGCCTGAGGACTTGAGCCACAGGTACTGATTTGATCAGATAGTTTATGCAAACAGTATGATTTATGGTGAAGCCTATTTTTCTCTGGGGATCTGGGGACTACAATCTAAAGAGCTGAGGTCATTCACGTGCAGGCATTGCATGCCTGGTGACTGACCCTCAATAAAAATGCTGGACATTAAGGCTTCAGTGAACTTTCCTGGTTGACATTACTTTGTATGTGTTGTCACATATTGTTGCTAGAGCAATTAAGCACATGCATGCAACTCTACTGGGAGAGGACACCTGGAATCTTGCACCTGGTTTCTCCTGGACTTTGCTCATGTACCTTTTCTGTTTGCTCATTTTGATCTGTATCCTTTTGCTGTAGTAAGCCATAACTGTCAATATAACAGCTTTTCTGAGTCCTGTGAGTCCTTCTAGTAAATCATTGAGCCAGAAGGTAATCATGGGGAACCTTGACATGCAGGGGCACTAATAGATAAGTACAAGGGTATCTATGGCAACTTAATTTGTAATTGCTCAAAACTGGCAAGATGTATTGTAGTTGATAGTATTGCATCAATCTTAATACATTGGTTTTGATAATTGTACTATAGTATGTAAGATGGTGATATTAAGAGAAGCTGGGAGAAGGGCATTTGAAAACTCTGTACCCTTTCCAACAACTTTGTGGTAAATCTAAAATTGTTTCCAAATAAAAAGTTAAAAAAGAAAAGGAGGTCAGGTGTGGTGGGTCACACCTGAAATCCCAGCATTTGGGAAGCTAAGGCGGGAGGGTCACTTGGCCAGGAGCTAGAGACCATCCTGTGCAACATAGCAAGACCTCATCTTCTCTCTCTCTCTCTCTCTCCCTCACACACACACACACACACACACACACCACATAAACACACACACAAAACAATTAGCTGGATATAGTGGTGTACACCTGTAGTCACAGCTACTTGGGAGGCTGGGGCAGGAGGATGGCTTGAGCCCAGGAGTTCAGGACTGCAATGAGCTGTGAACATGCCACTGCATTCCAGCCTGGGTGACAGAGCAAGACCCTGTCTCAAAAAAATAATTCAGTCAATAAATAAATAAATAAAAGAGTAGGACGGGTTTTATGAGTAGAAGTTGGCTCTGGGTACTTATAAAGAAACGGCACTGACAGTATTTGGAGAAGGGGACTTGATTTTTATGCACTGGTTCTCTTCCATTTAGTCATCTAGTCCCATAGATATTATCTAATACCTCTTCAATTTAAACCCTGCTCTCAATCTTTCAGCACATCCTCTTGGCTCGACTTTCAAAATACATTCAGTACCTGATTACTTTCTATCACCTTCATTGCTATCATCTTGGTTCTTGGAGGTTAAAAGTACTGGTTTTGGAGTTAGACGTTGGTTTGAATCTTAGCTCCACTGTTTACTAATTTTGTGACCTTGAATAAGTATTTATCCTAGCTCTAACCTTTAGTGTCCATGTTTGAAAAATGAGGTTAATAATATCTGACTCATAGGGCTGTGACTATTAAATGAGATAATGTCTGTGATGTTCTTCACAATGTTTGGCACATTCAGTAAAAAGTAGCCTTTAATTATTAATTTTACTAGTTACCTCATTCCTGATGCCTGGTGTTTTATCTCTCTCCTCCTAAAATATTTTTTTTTAAAGGCTGCAAGGGCCTCAGAAGGAAAAATCAAGTCTTATTCACTATTGTATCCCCCTCTGTCTTATTAATGGATGCTGTTACTGCCTGAACCCTCCTTTATCTGGTTAACTTATACTTATTTTTTGGATCTCAGACTCTTTTTGTCTTTCCTTTTTAATTCCACCTTCAGTACTTGTGTCCAAAACTCCATGCTAGGAACAATGGGATAATAAAGATGAGGAAGGTCTTTGCCCTTAAGGCTTCTGCAAATAAGGTAATTGTAGAGACAAATCGCTCTCTGTGATATAAGGGAGAATAAAATAAGTGTCTTGTCTACTGTTCCTTTTCTATTTCTTACAAATATGTAAGTAGCTTGGTACTTCTCTGTCTGTCCTTCGTTTGGAATTATAGATTACACAGAGGGAATTAAAGGGAGGTAGCAGAGACCTTCATAGTCTCTCGGTAAACCCTTTATCATGTCTAGCTTTGGAAATGTCCCATTCTTTTTTATTTTTATGTTTTGAGACAAAATCTCTCTCTGTTGCCCAGGCAGGAGTGCAATGGCATGGTCATAGCTTACTGCAGCTATGCCAAGTTCTAGTGATCCTTCTGCCTCAACCTCCCAAATAGCTGGGACTACAGGCATGTACCACCATGCCTAGCTAAATTTTTTGATTTTTAGTAGAGATAGGGTCTTGCTATGTTGTCCAGGCTGGTCTCAAACTCCTGGACTCAAGCAGTCTGCCCACTGTGGCCTCCCAAAATGCTAGGATTTATAGGCATGAGCCACCATGCCTGGCCAGGGTTCCATTCTTATTTAGAAAGTGAGTGGTGTTTTGGAGACTGATGGGTAGTGGTTAAATTCATAAAGCAAATGCATAATTCTAAAGTTGTATTGCTAAGAAAAGGTTGGAAATGAAGGCCAGCTGTAGCTCTTAGTCTTTAGTATTCTTTATATGGGTTACACAGTGCCTTGATTTGTTGTAGAATTTTCTAATTGAAGATCTTAAGGTTGCAGCTGAGTGGCAGTCTTGTTTTCTAATTAGTATAGGGATGCAGAGAATGAGGTGATTTATCTAAGATTACTTAAGGAGTTATTTGGATAATCGAATAATATCACTTGCCACTTCTATCCTGTTGTTATTGTAGTATCTTAATGGGTCTGCTTCTCTCTTTTCTGTATCGGTAATAGTACTATGAGGGCAGAGAAACTTTTGTCCACAGTTGTATCCTTTGCAGCTAGAACGGTGTGGCACATAATATATGCTCTAATTAATATTTGTTGAATGATGAAGTCTCAGTTTAGGATATGAGATAATATTTAAAGTTCTCTTCCTTCTGGCTCCAACCTGCTCCTTCCATGTTGTCATTTCTCTTCTGTGCAGAAATGGACACACAGGTGTCAAGAATACCCAATGGGGAAAAGACAGCCTCTTCAATAAATGGTGTTGGGAAAACTGTATATTTTTCAATCCTCAATATATGACACTATTCAATACAGGCAGCTAAGGAGGATGCATAAGAACATATATCCAAAGGAATTAAAATCAGGATCTCAAATAAATATCTGAATTCCTATGTTCATTGTAGGATTATTCCCATTAGCTAAGCCATGGAAGCAATCCAAATGTCATCCATGGATGAATGGAAAAAGGAAATGTCATATATACATACAATGATATACTATTTAGCCTTAAAAAAAAAAGAAGGAAATACTACTGTCTGTGACAACATGGATGGACCTGGAGGACATTATGCTAAATGAGATAAGCCAGACAGGTGATCCCACTTTTACTAGTATATGGAATCTAAAATAGTCAAACTCATAGAGCAAAGAGTAGAATGGTGATTGCCAGGGGCTGGGAGGAGGAGGAAACGGGGGTATTAGCCAGAAGTAAGACTGCTGGATCATATGGTAGTTCTATCTTTAATGTTTTGAGGAACCTCCATACTGTTTTCCATAGATTCTTAAATGTTTGCGAAATATTTTTAATCTTACAAAGTTAATTAAGTGCCTCTTGAATTCTTACATTCAATAAAGGGAAAACATTCTAACTAGGAAAATTAAAGTTGTTTTCTGGCTTTTTGTTTGAAATATACAAAACTGTGTATATTTAATATATACAACTTGGAGAATGTACACTGTGAAACCATTACTATGGTCAATGCCATAAACACATCCATTACCTCTAAAAGTTTCCGCCTAGGCTGGGATCACCGCGCCCAGCCCTTTGTTCACTTTTGGTGGGAATGTAAATTGGTGTGGCTACCTGCTATGGAATCTATGTAAAAATTTAACAGCTGTGGTTTAAAAGTTTTATTATCTTCCAATACAAGTAACATAATGTAAATTAGAGGATATTAAAAATTATGTATTTTTCACTTGAACAGTTTGTTCCTTACCCCTTTTTTGACTTCTGTTTATCCTTGATATTGAAAGAGAAATAATCTTGTTGATTTTACATGTCTATTTATTTAGATATTTTTCTTTTTTTTTTTTTTGAGATGGAGTCTCACTCTGTCGCCCAGGCTGGAGTGCAGTGGCACAATCTCGGCTCACTGCAACCTCCACCCCCCGGGGTTCAAGTGATTCTTCTGCCTCAGCTTCCCCAGTAGCTGGGACTACAGGCGCCCACCACGACGCCCGACTAATTTTTGTATTTTTGGTAGAGATGGGGTTTCACCATATTGGCCAGGCTGGTCTGGAACTCCTGACCTTGTGATTTGCCCACCTTGGCCTCCCAAAGTGCTGGGATTTACAGGCGTGAGCCACTGCGCCAGCCTATTTAGATTTTTTTTTTGGGTGGGGGACGGAGTTTTGTTCTGTTGCTCAGGGGAGTGCAGCGGCATGATCTCCGCTCACTGCAATCCCCACCTCCGGTTCACGCCATTCTGCCTCAGCCTCCCGAGTAGCTGGGACTACAGATGCCCGCCACCATGCCCGGCTAATTTTTTTTTATTTTTTATTTTTTATTTTTAGTAGAGACGGGGTTTCACCGTGTTAGCCAGGATGGCCTCCATCGCCTGACCTCATGATCTGACCGCCTCAGCCTCCCAAAATGCTGGGATTACAGGCGTGAGCCACCGTGCCCGGCCTAGGTTCTTTTAATGTTGACTCAGTCTCTGCTGGGAAGTATCTTCTTAAAAGTGAAACATTTGCATTAGATTATAGCTTCTTTAACCTTAAGGCTATTTTGATGGTCACAGGAGAGAAAAATATGTATGATTAGACAGAGAGCAGTGGTTCTTATTGTATTACTATTAATGGTTTGTTCCTAAGATCCTTTTAAAATTAAAATTTGATTATAAACATTTGGGCTTTGAAATCCCTTTTAAGATCAGGGTCCTTATTTATTGTCTCAGAGTTTGTGTTAATTGTTTAACTGGAAAAAGCAAGTAGTCATTGACATTGAAAAAATTTCTACAGGTTTGAAATGCTTGTTGTTAATAAGAAATAGCTACACCTTATTGAGTACTACTTTTTTTGTTTCAGGTTCTGTAGTCAGTACATTTCCCATTTTCCCATTTAATATTCTACATAACTTTGTAAGGTATGTTATATTATTGCCTTTTTATAGTTGAAGAAATTGAGGCTTACAAAGGTTAAATAACTTTACCAGAGTCACATGGCTAGTAAGTGGAAGGGCTCGAGTTTGAACCCAGATATGTCTGATTCCAATGCATGTGTTCTTATTCCTAATGGAACACTGCTCCTAACGCAGTAGTCAAAATTATTCTATTCCCTTGCTGCTTATCATACTAAAAGCTTTTCAGTACTTACTGTTTCCTCTAAGCCTTTTTCAATGGAAAGTCTCTAATTTTGCTTTATGCTTTGATTGCTGCTTGTAAATGTAACCACAGTGTTGCTTCTATATTAGTGGTATAAGTATTTCAAGTAAGAGAAATATTTGAATACTTGAAGCTTTGATTGCTTTTTCACAAACATGTAAATCACACATGTAATGTTAAGAGTATAATTAATACTTTCTATGTGCCAGTGAATATACTGAAGACTTGTAAGTTTTCTGAATGATATTCTCAGAATTGGCAAACTTGTATCTTACGTCTTGTAGTAAGGATGTTGTCTTAGGAAAATAATTTCAAAATACTTGCACTTTAGACCTCTCTTGGGGAACACATGAAGTAAGACTGCCTCCTAAGATTCTGCTTTGAGGTTTTATGAAGACACAATACATGCTATAACTGGACAGAAGACATTTTAGTTTCATGACATTGCTAAATGTATTTCATACAATTCACTGTTCATGAATTTAATTAAAAGTTCTTAGGAACTTAAAACTTAAAGTAGGTATTATAGACTCATGACTCAAAGGATCTTTCAGTTATGTGTGTGTGTGTGTATATACATGTATGTGTATACATATAAATATATATTTATATACACAAATATATATTTAATGTTATATAAATATTGCCATATATAAATATATTTATATATAAATATATATATTTGAGGGTGAGACAATTCTAAACTAAACTGGAATAAAGCAGTGCCTATAGTTATAAGTACCAAAGTGCAGTATTTTAAAGAAATGTTGAAATTGTTATAATATGAAGTTTCTTAGTGCCCCTAGCTTACAGCCACTAAAGTTAGTTTTATTTCTGACACCATATTGTAATGAATTTACTTTTTTGTTCTGTATGATCTTTAGTTATTGGTTGCTGTGATCTTTAGTTATTGGTTGCCCAATAACATGGGATTGGCCTGCCTGCTAACCTTGTGTTTGAGTCTGCTTAGTCCCTAGTTCAGCTAGGTCCAAGTTTTGGTCCCATGACCAAGAAGAATAAGGCTTGCAGACCCTGGAGAGTGAATAGAGTAGAATTTATTAAGCAAAAGGAAAGCTCTCAGCAAATAGAGGGGACCTGAAAGCAGGTTGCCAGAAATGGGGCTAAGTTCTGGGTCTTTTATGTGGCGAGAGCAAGGAAGTCTTCTGTGGGTTTTGCCCCAGATGGGAAGGCTAAAGTTCCCTCTTAAGGATGTTGCATCTGTGCATGCCTGGGGTTGGCCAGAGTGACTCCATCTTGGTTATTACCCATGAGTGCCTAAGTGAAAGCCACAGGGGTACTAAAACCACAATGCTAATGTCATGTTAATGGCATTATAATGAGTTGGGCCAAGTTAAAGACATTTAGTTGACTTATTGCACCTGTGCCTAAGTTGGAATGGTCCCTTCTGAGCAACATCCTGGCATAAGGGGAAGTTCTTAACCATATTTCTTCTCGTTTCCTACACGGACAGTGCAGGTACAGTCCTGTGGGTATTTTTCTACTCCCAAGACCCTTCCTTTCTATCTGCCTAAACTGCCTCCTCTGTCACTTGGAAATGGCAGTTTACTGTCGAACAATAGACCTTTCCTTATGCTTTTCTCTTCCAGTCTTTGGGAATCACACTCTGAAGATTAAACATTTCATTGAGACGGCATGATGCAGTGGAAGGTACCCAGAATCACATTACAATTCACAATTACAAAGATATGGAATCAACCAGAGTGGATGATTAGATGAAGAAAATGTAGTATATATACATAATGGAATACTATTCAACCATAAAAAGACTGACATAATGTCTTTTGCAGCAAAATGGATCAAACTGGAGACCATTATCTTATGTGAAATAAGCCAGATACAAAAAGACAAATACCGCATATAAGTGGGAGTGAAATAATGTGTACTCATGGATGTAGAGTGTGAAATGATAGACAGTGAAGACTGGGAAGGGTGGGAGGGGGTTGGATGATGAGAAATTGCTTAATTGGTACAATGTATGTTATTCCAGTGGTGGATACACAAAGTCCTGACTTCATCACTATGCAATATATTCATGTAACAAAATTACACTGTATCCCTTACATTTACATAAATAAAATGAAATGAAAAATGAAAGAAGATAGGAGTTTTGAGTACCAGATGTGTTACAACTAGCTGTGCAATCCTGGACCAATCGGTTCTCATTTCTGAGCCTCAGTATCCTTATCTGTAGAAAGTGGCTAAAAGTTGCTACCTCATAAGGCTTAATATTATTACTAATAATATAAATAGATGAATAGTAATATGTTTCTGATTATTAAACTTTATAGAGGTTTTTATAATTTATAAGTACTTTCGTATGTAATAATTTTATAGGGATATATATTTATTTATATTTCTGAAAGGACTTTGTAAATTCTGAAGCACTATGTGACTATTAGTTGATAGTTCCATAACTGTCTAAATCTGATTTAGTGACTGTTTTTATCCCTAGTTATTTGAACAGTCCAGAGTTTTCTAAGCTCAGAGAATGCACTTAACTCAATTTGTTTAGCTAAAATAAAAGTTTCGGAATGTTTTTAAACTAGTGTTAAGATTTGTTTTAAAATTAGATTGTAACGACATCTGGCTTTTATATTATTCTTATTATTTAAAGATGTAGAAATGGTGATGCAGTAAAACTCATGAGTGGTTAGTAGTTGGGGGCTAGGGTCATTTTTAGGAGTTACAGTGATGTACTCTGTCCACTAAATTTAGTGATGAATCAGTGTAGTTATTTTAAAATAAATATTTAGTACTTTATGTTTACAGAGGACCCTGCAATTATTAGTTAGCGTATACCAATATTTATTGCTATATAAAGGACTGGGCCTATAATGGCCAATTTTGAGAAATTTACAGACACCTTTGAGAAAACTTCTTCTTTTGTTTTTTTTTGAAGACAGAGTCTTGCTCTGTTGCCCAGGCTGGAGTGCAATGGTGCAATCTTGGCTCACTGCAACTTCCACCTCCTGGGTTCAAGCCTGCCTAAGCCTCTCAAGTAGCTGGGATTACAGGCACCCACCACCGTGCCCAGCTAATTTTTGTATTTTTAGGAGAGACGGAGTTTCACCATGTTGGCCAGGGTAGTTTCAAACTCCTGACCTCAAATGATCTGCCCGCCTTAGCCTCCCAAAGTGTTGGGATTACAGGTGTGAGCCATTGTGCCTGGCCTGAGAAAACTTCAACTCTGGATTTAGTTGGTTTGCCTGTATACGGTCAGGAATCTGCAAAGCTTATTTGATTGTTTATTTGTACCAGCATTTTCCCTGAGAAGTTATTCTGAAAAATACTCTCTCTCAAAATGATAAAAACCTTTTCTTGTGCATTTGTTTCAGAATCTCACCACTTTTAGGACCTATAACTTCTTTCTAAAGTGTAACCTAAATATTTCCCTTCAGAAGTTAAATAACTAACATTATTAGTGTAACCACCATTTAAGGCATTTAAAAATATGAAATAGTCTGCTTTCAAGACTCTTCTTTCTATTATGGATATAAAATATATTTTTAAAAAGATCAACATTATAAGGTAGTAGATAGTAAGTACTAATTAGGTGTTTGTGGCAGATACTGTTAGTTGCCTACCCAAAACTTATTTCCATCTTCACCTTGTTAATAGAATCCTAACTGTGCTTTGGTAGCTGTGTGCCCAGCCTCGGTTCATGACAGTCGTGTTTGCTGATTTCCCAACTTCTACAACTGAGGATAGCCATGTGACCGAGTTCTGGACAGTACCTGTTTAGCTCTCCATTTTTTTTTCTTTCCAACTTTTATTTTAGGTCAGGGGGTACATGTGCAGGTTTGTTATGTGGGTAAATTGCATGTTGTAGGGGGTTGGTGTTCAGATTATTTCATTACCCAGGTAATAAGCATAGTATCCAGTAGGTAGTTTTTCAGTTCATACCCTCCTCCCACCAGCCACCCTCAAATAGGCCCCCATACCTATTGTTTCCTTTGTATTCATGAGGACTCAGTGTTAAGCTTCTATTTACAAGTGAGGACATGCAGTATTTGGTTTTCTGTTCCTGCATTAATTAGCCTAGGATAATGGCCTCCAGCTCCATCCACGTTGTTGCAAAGGACATGATTTATTCTTTTTTAATGGCTGCATAGTATTTCTTTGTATATATATACCACATTTTCTTTATCTCATCCACCATTAGTGGGCATTTAGGTTGATTCCATGTCTTTGCTATTGTGAATAGTGCTGTGATGGACATATACATGCTTGTGTCTTTATGGTAGAACTTTATATTCCTTTGGTTGTATACCTAGTAATAGGATTGCTAGGTTGAATGATAGAACTCTAAGTTCTTTGAAAAATTGCCAAACTACTTCCCACAAAGCCTAAATTTATTAACATTCCTACCAACAGTGTATAAGTGTTCTCTTTTCTCTGCAGCCTCGCCAGCATCTATTATTTTTTGAGTTTTTAATATAGCTATTCTGACTGGTGTGAGATGGTATCTCATTATGGTTTTAGTATACATTTATCTAATGATTAAGGATGTTGACTTGGTTGTTTGTTTGTTTTTTTGAAATGGAGTGCAGTTGCCAGGCTGGAGTGCCGTGGTGCGATCTCGGCTCACTGCAATCTCCGCCTCCCAGGTTCAAGTGATTCTCCTGCCTCAGGCTCCCAAGTAGCTGGGATTACAGAAGCATGCCACCACACCCAGCTAATTTTTGTATTTTTTTCATATGCTTTTTGGCTGTGTGTTTATCTTCTTTTGAGAAGTGTTTGTTCATGTCCTTTGCCCATTTTTAGTGGATATGTTTGTTTTTACTTGTTAATTTCTTCAAATTCTTTATAGATTCTGGATATTAGACCTCTGTTAGATACATAGTTTGCAAATATTTTCTTCCTTTCTTTAGGTTATCTGTTTATTCTGTTTATAGTTTCTTTTGTTGTAACAGATCTCTTTCGTTTAACTAGATCCTATTTGTCATTTTTTTTTCACTTGCTTTTGGAGCCTCTGTCATGAAATCTTTGCCATCGCCTATGTCCAGAATAGCGTTTCCTAAGTTTTCTTCTAGGGTTTTTGTAGTTTTACGTTTTATATTTAAGTCTTTAGTCCATCTTCAGTTGGTTTCTGTATATGGTAAAAGGAAGGAATCTAATTTCAGTCTTCTGCATATGGCTAGCCAGTTATCCCAGCACCATTTATTTAATAGGGAATTCAGTAAATGCTGCAGGGATTGCTTATTTTCATCAACTTTATCAAAGGTCAGATGGTTGTAGGTATGTGGCTTTATTTCTGGGTTTTCTAACCTGTTCTATTGTTCTGTTTGTCTGCTTTGTACCAGTACAATGCTGTTTTGATTACTGTAGTCTTGTAATATACTTTGAAGTTGGTAGTGTGATGCTTCTGGCTATGTTATAATATTTTTTGCTTAGGATTGCTTTGGCTTTTCAGGTTCTATATGAATTTTAGAATAAGTTTTTTTTTTTTTTCTAATTCTGTGAAAAATGTTGGTAGTTTGATAGAAATAGCATTGAATCTGTAAATTGCTTTGGGCAGTATAGCCATTTTTTCTTTCAATCCATGAGCATGGAATGTTTTTCCATTTGTTTGTGTCATCTCTGATTTCTTTCAGCAGTGTTTTGCAGTTCTTGTTGTAGAGCTCTTTTACCTCCCTGGTTAGCTGTGTTCCTAGGTACTTTATTTTTTTGTGGCTATTGTGAATAGGATTGCATTCTTGATTTGGCTCTCAGCTTGGCTGTTGTTGGTGTATAGACATACTACTGATTTTTGTACATTGATTTTGTATTCTGAAACTTTGCTCAAGTCATTTATCAGATCTAGGAACATTTCGGCAGAGATGATAAGGCCTTCTAGGTATAAAATCTATCATCTGCAAAGAGATATTTCCTCTCTTCCTATTTGGATGCTATTTATTTCTTTATCTTGTCTAATTGCTCTGGCTAGAACTTCCAGTATAGGAATGGTAAGTGTGGTCATCCTTGCGTTGTTCCAGGTCTCAAGGGGAATGCTTCAGGCTTTTGATTATTGGGTAGGATGTTAGCTGTGGGTTTGTCATAGATGAGTCTTATTATTCTGAGGTATGTTTCTTCAGTGCCTAGTTTATTGAGGGTTTTTAACGCAAAAGAATGTTGAATTTTATTGAAAGCCTTTTCTGCGTCTATTGAGTTGATCATGTGGTTTTTGTTTTTAGTTTCGTTTATGTGATGAACACATTTATTGATTTGCATGTGTTGAGCCAACCTTGCATCTCAGGAATAAAGCCTGATTGATTAGGTAGATGAGCTTTTTGATTTACTGCTGGATTCGGTTTGCTTGTATTTTGTTGAGGAGTTTTGCATCTATGTTTTCAGGGATATTGGCCTGAAGCTTTCTTTTTTTGTTGTGTCTCTGCCAAGTATTGGTATCAGCATGATGTTGGCCTCATACGGTGAGTTAGGAGGGAGTCCTTCCTTCTGTATTTTTGGGAATAGTTTCAGTAGGATTGGTATCAGCTCATTTTTTATACATCAGGTGAGCTTTGGATTTGAATCAGTCTGATCCAGGGTTTTTTTCTGGTTGGTAGACTTTTTATTACTGATTCAATTTCACAGTTTGTTATTTGTCTGTTTAGGGTTTCAGTTTCTTCCTGGTTCAATCTTGGGTTGTTTTATATTTCCAGGAAATTATCCATTTCTTCTAGGTTTTTTAGTTTGTGTGCATAGTGATATTTGTAATAATCTCTGAGGGTTTTGTGTATTTCTTTGGGGTTGCTGGTAATGTCCCCTTTGTCTGTTGTGATTGTGTTTATTTGAATCTTCTCTTCTCTTCTCTTTTCTTTTCTTTTTTCTTTTTCAAAGTTTCGCTCTTATTGCCCAGGCTGGAGTGCAGTGGCACCATCTCACTCAGCTCATCGGGTTCAAGCAATTCTCCTGCCTCAGCCTCCTGAGTAGCTGGGATTACAGGCATGCGCTATCATGCCCGGCTAATTTTATATTTTTAGTAGAGACAGGGTTTCTTCATGTTGTTCAGGCTGGTCTTGAAGTCCCGACCTGAGGTGATCCGCCCGTCTTGGCCTCCCAAAGTTCTGGGATTACAGGCGTGAGCCACCATGACTGGCCCTGGATCTTCTCTCTTTTACTTTATTAGTCTACCTAGTGGTCCATCAGTCTTACTCATTTTTTTCAAAGGACCAACTTTTGGTTTTGTTGATTTTTTTGTATGGTTTTTTGTGACTAAATTTCATTCAGTTCAGCTCTGATTTTGGTTATTTCTTGTCTTCTGCTCGCTTAGGAGTTGGTTTGCTCTCGTTTTTTTGGTTCCTCTAGTTGTAATGTTAGGTTGTTAATTTGAGATTTTTCTATGTTTTAGTTCTCTATTGCTACTTAATATTTTGTTATAAAATATAGTACCTTAAAGCAACAATTATAATTTATTATCTCTCATGGTTTGTGTGGGTGAGTAATTCAGATGAGGACTTGTTTCTGCTCCATGATGTTTTAGGCCTCAGCTAGAAGACTCAAAGACCGAGGCTGGAATCATATGAAAGCTTGTTCATGCTATTTTTTAGTTAATGCTTGTGCCTGCTGGGGGTCCAGCTGGAACATTCACATGTAGTTTTAATATTATCATTGGGTTTTTTTATGACCCTGCCTCCAGAGTTATTTAGCATCACCTCTGCTGTACTCTGTTAGACAAGACTGTTAAAAATCTCCTCCTAGACTTACAGGGAGAGAATATGTCCCCTTCCCTCATTTGGAGGTGCATCTATCATGTTGTAAAAAGAAACTATTAAACATAATAAATATATTGAGGTGGCCATCTTTAGAAAATACAGCTTACTGCAGCATTTAAAGGAAGGTTTATTGTTGGGGGAGCTGTGGGGCTGTTGGGCAGTGAGGTTTTAGGCATGATCCTTTGTTGCTTTTTCCTTCTTCATGCCTGAAAGGAGCAGCAACCGTCTTGTGCCCATAAGGTGATAAACCAACCTACTAAGGATTTTGACATCATTGGAAGTCAGTCCTCGATGATCCGTTTCCAGGCTTCTTTTTTTCTTATGTGGGAAGAAATACCTATTTGTTTAAATTAGTATATTAAGGATTTTTTTTTTTATAACCAATCATAATTCCCAGATGTCATGGTTGTCAACTTTGAGCATACATAGGAATCACCTGTAGGACTTGTTAAAATACAGATTGCTTGGCCCCATCTTAGAGTTTCTGATTCACTAGGTCTGGCATAGGGCTCAAGAAGTTGGATTTGTAACAAGCTCTCTGGTGTTGTTGATTCTATAGTCTTGGGACTGAGGTATGGGCTTTGAGACTTCAGAGAAGAGTGGGTGGCTAGGGCTGACCGTAACGGAAAGATGGAACTTGGGATAAATAGATGAGATGTAGACAGGATTAGGGAAGCAGTTCCAAGTATTACAAATGGTATCAACAAATAACATGAAAGCAGAAAAAGTATACTTTTTTTGTTTTTTAGGATTTCTGTGAGTAAATTAGCTTACTTGGAGCGGGAGTTTTTTTTTTTGGTTTTGTTTTTCGTTTTTTGTTTTTTTTTTTACTGAGGATGTGAGATTAGGTTAAAGGGAAAATAAGGACTGGATTAAGGTCCTTGGAAGCCAGAGAGACATTTTTTTAAAAAATTTTGTAGCTAGTTAGGAACCGTTAGAAGTTTTCACAGAGAGTAATGTGGCCAGAGCAGTATGTTAGGAGGATACCTGTGTTTGGTGGTGGTAGTGGAATGCATTTAGTTATTAAACAAATTTTAACAAATGGTTCTTGAGCATTTGTGATGTCTTGGACTCAGTTCTATGAACTGGGAATACAAAGGTGAATAAGACATGGATCCTGCCATCAAAGAGCAAGGTCTAGTGCAGAAATTCTCAGAGTGTGGGTAAAGGAACCCTGGAGGTCCCTGAGACCTTTTCAAGGAGAAAAGTGATTTGTTTTTCTAAGACCACCCGAGTGGGCACAAAAGAACCAGCGAGTAGGCAAGGCTAAAAGCAAAACTGCAAATTTATTCTTTGGTCATCTAGCTTCAGGGACCGGAGCTGGGGAGGGGGCGTGGAGTTTCTTTCTTTTTTTTTTTTTTTTTTTTTTTTTG